>NC_143029.1:80775000-80857500 GCF_057628025.1 Oncorhynchus mykiss
GTGTGTGTCCTCACGGTCCACATTGTTCCATAAGGTGTTATCAGTTTTTCAAATCAGATTTTACTGCTTGCATTAGTTACTTGATGGGGAATAGAGTCCCATGTAGTCATGGCTCTGTTTAGTACTGTGCGTTTCCAGAGTCCATTCTGTACTTGGGGACTGTGAAGAGACCTCTGGTGGCATGTCTTGTGTGGTATGCATGGGTGTCTGAGCTGTGTGCTAGTTGTTTGATCAGACAGCTTGGTGCATTTAACATGTCAATGCCCCTCACAAAAAAAAGTTGTGATAAAGTAAATCTCTCCTCTACTTTGAGCCAGGACAGATTGACATGCATATTATTGATGTTAACTCTCCGAGTACATTTATGTGCCATCCGTGCTGCTCTGTCCTGGGCCAACTGTAATTTGCCTATTTGGCATTTGGCCATATGACTGGGCAATAGTCCAGGTACAACAAAACTATGTAATTTATTAAGGACAGACCTCTCCCCATCTTAGCTACCATCGCATCAATATGTTTTGACCATGACCGTTTGCAATCCAGGGTTAATCCAAGCAGTTGAGTATCCTCACCGCTCAATTTCCACATTATTCATTACAAGTTTTTGTTGAGGTTTAGGGTTTAGTGAAAGATTTGTCCCAAATACAATGCGTATTACTTGCCACCCATTCTAAAACTGACTGGGCTCTTTGTTAAGTGTCGCAGTGATTTCACTTGCTGTGGTAGCTGATGTATAGTGTGGAGTCACAGCAAACATAGACACACAGGCTTTACTCAGTGCCAATGGCAGGTCATTAGTAAAGATTTAAAATAGTAAAGGGCCTAGACAGCTGCCCTGGGGAATGCCCGACTATACCTGGATTATGTTGGAGAGGCTTCCATTTAAAAAAAACACCCTCTGTGCTGTTAGACAGAACGCTCGATCTACGCTATAGCAGGGATGTAAAGCCATAATGCATTCGTTTTTCCAGCAGCAGATTATGATGATAACGTCAAAATCTCCACTGAAGTCTAACAATACAGCTCCAACAATTTTCTAATAATCAATTTATTTCAGCCACTCATCAGTCATTTGTGTAAGTGCTGATAGTCAGTTGATATTTTGTTTACTGTGAAATAGCATTGTATCTGGTCAAACACAATTTTTCCTAAAAGTTGACTAATGATCGGCTTATTGGTCAGCTGTTTGAGCAAGTAAGGGATGCTTTGATATTCTTGGGTAGCCGAATGACTTTTCCTTCCCTTCAGGCCTGAGGGCACACGTTCCTGTAGGCTTAGATTGAAAAGATGGCAAATAGGAGTGGCAATACACAGTGCCTTCAGAAAGTATTCAAACCCTTTGGCTTATTCCACATTCTGTTGTGTTACAGCCTGAATACAAATTTGAAAAAATATATATATATAATCCTACCCATCAACACACAATACCCCACAAGGACAACGTGAATACATGTTTTTAGACATTTAAGCATATATATTGAAAATTAAATACAGAAATATTTAATTTAAATAATTATTCACACCCCTGAGTCAATAGAGTTGAAATCGGAAGTTTACATACCTCTTAGCAAAATACATTTAAACTCAGTTTTTCACAATTCCTGACATTTAGTCCTAGTAAAAATTCCCTGTCTTAGGTCAGTTAGGATCACCACTTTATTTTAAGAATGTGAAATGTCAGAATAATAATAGAGAGAATGATTTATTTCAGATTTTATTTCTTTCATCACATTCCCAGTGGGTCAGAAGTTTACATACACTCATTTAGTATTTGGTAGCATTGCCTTTAAATTGTTTAACTTGGGTCAAACGTTTCGGGTCACCTTCCACAAGCTTCCCACAATAAGTTGGGTGAATTTTGGCTCATTCCTCCTGACAGAGCTGGTGTAACTGAGTCAGGTTTCTAGGCCTCCTTGCTCACACACGCTTTTTCAGTTCTGCCCACAAATGTTCTATAGGATTGAGGTCAAGGCTTTGTGATGGCCACTCCAATACCTTGACTTTGCTGTACTTAAGCCATTTTTCCACAACTTTGGAAGTATGCTTGGGGTCATTGTCCATTTGGAAGACCCCTTTGCGACCAAGCTTTAACTTCCTTACTGATGTCTTGAGAAGTTGCTTCGATATATCTACATAATTTTCCTTCCTCAGGATATCATCTATTTTGTGAAGTGCACCAGCAAAACGCCCCCACAACATGATGCTGCCACCCCCGTGCTTCACGGTTGGGATGGTGTTCTTCGGTTTGCAAGGCCCACCCCCCTTGTTCTTCCAAACATAACGATGGTCATTATGGCCAAACAGTTCTATTTTTGATTCATCAGACCAGAGGACATTTCTCCAAAAAGTATGATCGGTGTCCCCATGTGCAGTTGCAAACCGTAGTCTGGCTTTTTTATTGTGGTTTTGGAGCAGTGGCTTCTTCCTTGCTGAGCCACCTTTCAGGTTATGTCGATATAGGACTTGTTTTACTTTGGATATAGATACATTTGTACCTGTTTCCTCCAGCATCTTCACAGGGTCCTTTGATGTTGTTCTGGGATTGATTTGCACTTTTCTCACCAAAGTACATTCAACTCTAGGAGAGAGAACGCTCCTTCCTGAGCGGTATGACGGCTGTGTGGTCCCATGGTGTTTATACTTGCGTACTGTTGTTTGTACAGATGAACGTGGTACGTTCAGGCGTTTGGAAATTGCTCCCAAGGATGAACCAGACTTGTGGAGGTCTAAACATTTTTTTTTTAGGTCTTGGCTGAATTATTTTGAATTTCCCATGATGTCAAACAAAGAGGCACTGAGTTTGAAGGTAGGCCTTGAAATACATCCACAGGTACACCTCCAATTGACTCAAATGATGTCACTTAGCCTATCAGAAGCTTCTATAGCCATGACATCATTTTCTGGAATTTCCCAAGCTGTTTAAAGGCACAGTCAACTTAGTGTGTGTAAACTTCTGACCAACTGGAATTGTGATACAGTGAATTATAAGTGAAATAATCTGTCTGTAAACAATTGTTGGAAAAATTACTTGTGTCATGCACAAAGTAGATGTCCTAACCGACTTGCCAAAACTATAGTTTGTTAACAAGAAATTTGTGTAGTGGTTGAAAAACTAGTTTTAATGACTCCAACCTAAGTGTATGTAAACTTCCGACTTCAACTGTACATGTTAGAATCACCTTCGGCAGAGATTACAGCTGTGAATCTTTCTGGGTAAATCTCTGAGAGATTTGCACACTTGGATTGTACAATATTTGCCCATTATTCTTCACAAAATTCTTCAAGCTCTGTCAAATTTGTTGTTTATGTCATGTATTGTCATGTTGTGTCTTGTTTCTGTCCTTTCCCTTCACCCTGTCTCCCTCTGCTGGTCGTTATTAGGTGACCTTTTCTCCCCCTCTTTCCCCCAGCTGTTCCTTGTCTCCTCCTAACTACCTCGTCACCCCTTTTCCCACCTGTTCCCTTTTTCCCTCTGATTAGTCCTCTATATCTCTCTCTGTTTTTGTTCCTGTCTTTGTCGGATTCTTGTTTGTGTTTTTCATGCCTGAACCAGACTATCGTCATGTTTGCTGCAACCTTGTCCTGTCCTGTCGGAATCTGCCGGTCCATCTGAGCCTACCTATGTTTTGTTATTAAAGAAGTTCTGTTTACGTTAATTCGCTTTTGGGTCCTCATTCACGCACCGTGACAGTTTATCATTGCTAGACAACCATTTTCAAGTTTTGACATAGATTTTCAAGCAGATTTAAATCAAAACTGTAACTCGGACACTCGGGTACTTTTACTGTCTTCTCTGTACTCAACTCCAGTGTATATTTGGCCTTGTTTTAAGGTAATTTCCTACTGGAAGGCGAATTCATCTCCCAGCGTCTAGTGGAAAGCAGATTGAACTAAGTTTTCCTCTAGGATTTTGCCTGTGCATAGCTCCATTCCATTTATTTTTTATCCTCGAAAACTCCCCAGTCCTTAATGAATAAAAGCATATCCATAACGTGATACAGCCACCATTAAGCTTGAAAATATGGAGAGTGGTACTCAGTAATGTGTTGTATTGGATTTACACCAAACATAACACTTTGTATTCAGGACAAAAAGTTAATTGATTCGCCATATTCTTTGCTGTATTACTTTAGTTCCTTGTTGCAAACAGGATGCATGTTTTTATAATACGTTTATTCTGTACAAGCTTCCTTCTTTTCACTCTGTCAATTAGGTTAGTATTGTGGAGTAACTACAATGTTGTTGATCCACAGCTATTAAACTCTGTAACTGTTTTAAAGTCACCATTGGCCTCATGGTGAAATCCCTGAGCGGTTTCCATCCTCTCCGGCAACTGAGTTAGGAAGGACACATGTATCTTTGTAGTGACTGGGTGTATGGATGCACCATCCAAAGGTTAATTAATAACTTCACCATGCTCAAAGAGATATTCAATGTCTGCTTTTTTTTACCCATCTACCAATAGGTGCCCTTCTTTGCGAGGCATTGAAAAACCTTCCTGGTCTTAGAGTTTTAAATGCACTGCTCGACTGAGGATACAGAGATGGGGTAAGCTTGACTGAGGGTAGAGAGATCAAATCAAATCACATTTTATTTGTCACTTGCGCTGAATACAACAGGTGTAGTAGACCTTACAGTGAAATACTTACTTACAAAAAATCATGTTAAACACTATTATTGCACACATTATTGCAACTTATTATACGACTTGTTAAGTACATTTTTACTCCTGAACGTATTTAGGCTTGCCATAACAAAGGGGTTGAATACTTACTGACTCAAGACATTTCAGCTTTCCACGTTTAATTCATTTGCAAAAAAATGTAAAAAACCATCATTCCACTTTGACATTACAGGGTATTGTTTGTAGGTCAGTGACCATAAATCTCAATGTAATCCATTTTAAATGGAGGCTGTAACACAACGAAATGTGGGAAAAGTCAAGGGATGTGAATTCTTTCTGAAAGCACTGTAGTCCGCTATCATCCTGAGACATTTTCCCTTCCAAGTTGTCAGACGCAGGTGGCTTGTCATTGTTGATAGACAACAATCGTTGTTCACCTCTTCCACACTCACTTTACAGAATAAAAAATTGTGTGAATTGAACCATCTTTTTTTTCCCAAAATGGTATTTAAGGTCCTCCAAAGCTTTTTACTATCATTCTTTATAGAATGTATCTTTGTTTCATTGTACATTTTCTTCTTCTTTTGATTTAGTTTAGTCAAATGATTTCTCAACTGGCAGTACATACAATCCATTTAGCTGAGGTGTAAAGAGCAGGTTCAACGGTTGGGTGCTGCTGATGACAGTCAGAGGTAGAGGTAGAGGGGAGAGGTAGAGGTAGAAGGGAGAGGTAGAGGCAGAGGGGAGAGGTAGAGGTAGAGAAGAGAGGTAGAGAGTAATGGTATAGGTAGAGGCAGATGGGAGAGGTAGAGGTAGAGGGGAGAGGTAGAGGTAGAGAGTAATGGTAGAGGTAGAGGGGAGAGGTAGAGGGGAGAGGTAGAGGCAGAGGCAGAGGAGAGGGAGAGGTAGAGGCAAAGGGGAGAGAGAGGTAGGGGCAGAGGGGAGGGAGAGGTAGAGGCAGAGGGGAGAGGTAGGCTAGTGAGTGTTCAGATCCACACAGTCAGAGAGGGCTCACTGCAGGTGCAACGCTGAGTCATTACACTGCGACTGAAGCAACAAGGTGTGAATAAACCCTGTTAGTCATGTTATTTGTGAGAACTATGGCATGCCAACTCCTATGAGACTTGTATTTCTTGTGTTGCATAACTCTCCTGAAAACTATATGCTCAAATTACATGCACTGAGTTTACCAAATATTAGGAACACCTTTCTAATATTGAGTTGTATCCCCCCACCCGCACCTGCTTTTGCCCTCAGAACAGCATCAATTCGTTGGGGCATGGACTCTACATGGTGTTGAAAGCGTTCCACAGGGATGCTGGCCCATGTTGACTCCAATGCTTCCCACAGTTGTGTCAAGCTGGCTGGATGTCCTATGGGTGGTGGACCATTCTTGAAATACATGGGAAACTGTTGAGCATTGCAGCTCTTGACACAAACCGGTGCACCTGGCACCTACTACCATACCCTGTTTAAAAGCTCTTAAATGTTTTGTCTTTCCCATCCACCCTCTGAATGTCACACGGACACAACCCATGTCCTAATTGTCTCATGTCTTAAAAATCATTTTTTAACCTGTCTCCTTCCCTTCATCTACACTGATTTAAATGGACTTAACAAGTCACATCAATAAGGGATCCTATAACTTTCACCTGGATTCACCTGGTCAGTCTATGTTATGGAAAGAGCAGGTGTCCTTTGTGTGTGTACACTCAAGAGTTATTGGATAGGGGAGACCATGGCACAAAGCAACACGGGGCACAAAGTAACAACTAAATAACTCCTTAGAAGCCCCTTAGAAAAGTGTTATTTAATGTGCGTATAATTGGTTAGTGTATAAACATGCCTAGGAAATGTTGCTTAAATCCATACATTCAAAATATATATATTGACAGGACAAATTCTAAATATTCTTGTCACCTCCCTTTTTTGATTATTGACCTGTGAAACATGTATCTAATCATATCATTTTTTATCAGATAGAATAGATATTTTGATTGGTATAGTTGATGACAATAATTATTGTTGTATTTTGTCACAATACTCGGGTTAGACTCAGATTTGTAATGGGGGTACATTGTAACATTTGTTACAATTAACCTATTACCTAAAATGCAATGGTATTTTATATGGCATGTAGAGACATTTAAATGATGATATAAAATAGCACTTATTTACATAAAGTTTGCCAGTACAGCTAAGAGAATCGCTCTAAAACATGGCTACTCCGTTTTTAGTCAATATGACTAGATGAAATTATGAAAAAAAGTGGCAATTTTGTGTATTTATATCCAAATATCAATTTAACATCCGAACATGTTTAAATTACCCCAAATGTTTACCATTGAAGACTACCGCCTACGGGGTTAATTGTAAAATGTTACCTTCCACCACTTTCGGGTTGAATTATAAACGTCTGGTATGTCCTAGAAACGTAGTCAGGTTACAGTGTGTAATGGTATCTGAGATACATGTACGTTGTTTGTATAAACAAACTCAAATAACAATTTCATAAAGAAGCAAAATACTGAAATTGTTACTTTGCGCCCAGGTCTCCTAGGCCCTAGTATTGTATGTCTTGTACTGAGTCAACATTATTTGATTCCATTCGTTAAGATGAGCGGAGTCGAAAAACAGCACGAGGTGTGATTTGTGAATCGAAAGTAAGCTAGCTACAGAGTTGATCATTCTGCCGGCTCCACTTTCGGTTAGGCGGGAGCTGTCCACTTGTGACGAGTGGTGCTGAAAGAGGGAAGGTAGCGCCCATGTGTCTTTCAAGAAATCCAGTGACGCAAAGATGCAATTTCACGACCATGTAAACAATGGCATATCACTCAGAGACAGGGCCCAATTCTCGAAAATAAAGCATTTCATAATAACCATGACCCACTCAAACGCGAGAGAACCCCATATTGTGACAAAAGGCGAGAGAAGTCAAGTAGCCTTATCGCTGATAAAACCGTGATGAACGGGCAAAGCAAACCCCTCATTAAAATGCCTGATCCGGGGAGTCATAGAGTAATAGAGGCGGATATGTCTCGAATGAGCATGCTTGAGGTTTTAGCACGCTTGGCTCAAGGTGACATTCAATTACTGAGTGCATCACACACCCCGGCAGTCCTATCAGCCATGGATCTGGCCGACAGCCATAGGCTACTACGCTAACCTCGACTCGAAACAAAAACAAATCATTTTTAATCTAGCCCCACGGTAAATAGCCTAGTAATTTACGGAATTGAATGATTGTGGGCCAAGATTCGCCTATTGTTCTGAATGCGATCGATGCGAATTTGTTCACGGATTGAAACAAACGCGAGGCTTGGTTTGGTATCCAGGATATTCAACAGACTACCTAGTGTTTACAACCTTGAAAGGGCACGATATCATCGTTATTCATAAAGCCTATGCAGAGAGCTTTGCGCACAGGTTGTCTTTGAAATCCTCTAAAAAGCATTTCTAAAAAACCTGCTTTGTCAATGGCCCCTTGTTTAATGAAAATCACTGCATAGATGGGCTTCATTCATTAAAATGTGATATACATGTATTGGCTAAAATACCAGCCAGAACTTATGGAACAAAAGGGGTAAATGTATATTTTATAATAACTAATGACAATGGATGTGTTACACAAAGTACAATGACAATAGCATTCTACTGCTGGGCTCCTGGATTCTCAGTATAACTTGTTGATGAGACATTGTCAACATGCACATACATACATAGCATCATTTTTTACCTGAAATCACTGTAGGGGTGGATAATCCAATTGCCCGCTGATTTAACCCGCTCTTGCTCCCTCTCCACCGCCTTTTGACTCCCATACATGCGTAAGGAGAATTTGTTAACTCCAGGCTGCAGCATGGCACTGAATTGTCGTTGCATGAAGGTGCTTCCGTCAGCATCGGCATCCTCGGCCTGGATCTGGGGTCCATCCTCCGGCTTCTGGAAGGTGACAGAGTTTCTAGGCTGCTGGGTCGTCTGGGTCTGGGTCGATCCGTGCAGCGATGAGGAGGCTTTCCTGCTTGGCGCGTTGGAGAAGGACACCCTGGAGTCCTTTTTCTCGGGGACGCCGGTGGAAACAGGGGTGACGCTGGGGTTTGCGCTACCTTCCCCCTGGCCCTGCGTCATGGAGCCTGTCGCGGAGCCATCCATGCTGGCCCTGGCTGAGTTACAGGCACCACGCCTAAGGGACGCGTCCTCGGCCCTCCCCGCCCCGGCAGTCTTGTTGGAGATGATCGAGCGCAGGCTCCCGGTGCCGGAGTCCCTCCTGCATTCTCCGTTTTTGTTGCATTTCATTCTTGAAATTGGAGCGGTGCTGTTGTTACAAGCATCACCTGCTGTCGCGTTTAAAACCTCTACTGCGACCGCTGCTCCAGACGCCTCCGCCCCTGCCGCTCTGTTGGTCTCGCAGCGCCCGGCAGCATCTCCCGGACAGGTTGTAGTATCAGTCGCTTTGGATGCTACAGTGGGCTTAGTAGCAGCAGGCGCACCCTCTGTTTGCAGTAGGATGGGCTCGTTGTTGGTGGAGTTCTTTCTGGTAGCCGTGGCCGCGGCTCCCCCTCCTGGCGTAAAGTTCTTCATCCTGATACTACCGCCTCCACCACCACCGCCACTGCCGCTCCCCCCGGTCCGGCGCAGCCGCGGATACTGAAACTTGGACTCGTCCTCACCGTCTTCCGCACCGTCTATGACAGCGTTACTGGCCACGCCGGGCTGCTTCACATTCGGGGCGCTCTGGCTGGCAGCTGCAGCGGGGGCAGACTCAACACAATTGCTGCTTTTGCTTCTCGTACAATTGGACGTGGCAGCTTTGGGCGCGCTGATGTGGCTACATCCGCTACCGCCTGCCGCCTTCTTTTTCATGGTCGCAGCAGATGAGCCTGGTGAAACCTCATTCTTGTCCATATCAAATGTTGCCTCCAATTATCTTTAGTGAAAACCGATCAGGACAGAGGAGTGGGGGAGAGAGAGAGTGGAGAGAGAGAAAGGAGAGAGAGGAGGGGGTGGACGTGACTTCTTTGCAAACTACAAGAGTAGGTATCTGTACTCACTTTCAGAGATCATGTAAGCTTCACTTCCCCATTGTTTATATTTTATCACATCTAATAACACGTTTAGTGGCAGTTGCTCTGTGATTAAGTCCCATTCAGCAAATAATAGGCTAATGTAAACCTATTGCCTTATTAAATTAACTTTCAATTACATTCTAATCAATCCAACTCCCAAAATATTCAACAAGATATCATCTAAATTCATGTGAAATCAGGTAGGGTCAATGACTCATACAGCTTTCAAACGCTCAATTAAAACGGCATGAAAGTAATGAAGCAATGATGTCATTTTTTAGAGGGTGTTTTCAATGACAAGATGTCAAACAGGCGTGTATAGCGCCCTCTACTGTCCATACAGGTGGAATACAGAGAATGAGATCTCAAAGCAATAGTCTGTTTCCTTTACCTCATCATCTGCACTGATGTGAAATAGCTGAGCAGGTAAACTTCCACAGCAACAGTAACTTTCCAATAGGCATCCACCATACTCTCCCCTGTGGCATTTTTCCATATCAGGGGATGACAATGAAGATATGAAGGGAGGAGGCCACAACTATCGAAATGGACCTTTTATAAGCATCATGTCCTTGAATCGAACTGTTTGGATTTTCATCAAAGATTCTCCTCAAAGATAGAGCTTTCAATTTACACCAAACATTCCAAGAATTCAAATGGGACTGTAATAAGGATCAAATTATGTTTTGGAATTGTTGTCACCCAAAAGTTAGATTAAAATATTAGACAACAGATACAGTAATGTGTGCAGGTAAGCACCAAATGATTCTTGCTGGTAGGGTTCCATTCTATCTCCGGTTTTAGTCTGCTGTTACCTCCATCAACAGGTACATGTAACTTTTTGTAACCACATGCTTATTTCAGGACCCCTTTACAGGACAGAAACAATGTTTAATCCATCACTAAGTGTACCCAAGCATTTGCAACCGGTGAGCATACTGAAATTGAATCAATTGAATCAAATCAGACCAGCAGTAGGATACATACGAACAGCCCTGACAAAGGACCCAAAGTCCCAGACACACTGTTGGATCTGATATAGGACAAGGATGCATTTGGTTAGGAAAAACGTGCCTAGTATTTTTTTATTGCCAAGTCCTATTTCAACCATATCTACGTCATACACATGATAATCCAGGCCAAACTGTATAAATGATCTGATATTTTACCTTGTCCACTGAACCAGTGAGACCTACATGAGGACACACACACACGCACGCACACGCACGCACACACACACACACGCACGCACGCACGCACGCACACACACACACACACACACACACACACACGCACGCACACACACACACACACACGCACACACACACACACAGCCTTCAGAATCACTGACGCTGATTGCACACAGTCTGTGTCAATGACATTCAGAGGTTGTCTGCAATCACTGAACTTGTCTTAAACATCCATGCAGCAATGTTAAACTACGTTTCCCAGGGGTCAATGGGGTTGTCGTGACTGTTCTGAGTCTCCTTGCCGCAGGTCTCTTACCTTTTCACAGTGAGATGCCGGGTCCAGTCTGAGCTGGCAGATGGAGTGTGTCTCTCGCTCTGCAGAGGCTGCCTGCCTCAATTCCACTTCCTGGTATGATGACACATTAGAAGAATGATGCTCTGGGTTCATTTGCATAAAAGGCAGAGTTCCAGTTCCAAAATATAAAAAAGGCTAATTGATCTTGGACGAGGTCCAACGAGCTACGAGGAATCCCAGAGAGACAGGCTGGTTGAACAGATGCTGCTGTTGGGTGGTCTGGTGGAACTAACCTGAGAGCAGCGTATACTGGCAGTGTCAACATTCATCATTGCTGTATGAGAATTTGAAGTTGCAGCTATAACCACTTACACAGGGTCAGTTATTCGTTCAACCCTCTAATGGTTTAGGTTAAAATTGGGGTTAGCGTAATCTGGTCCTAAATCTGTGGTTGTCAACCTTATGCTAAAACCTCAGCTACCCTTTTACCACAATGACATCCCAGGTGTATGTGGAATGGCTATAACATATTTATAGGGTAACAATAAGCATTTCAGTCATGCACAGAAGGTTTAGTGAAAGATACACAGTAACCGCCTGTTGTTCTCAGAAAGCTAATCAACAAAGCCAGGTTGTCTCTTTCTCTGTTTTGGTTCTCTCCCCCACCCCTTTCTCCCCTCTCTTATTTTCTCTCCCACACACACACACACACACACACACACACACACACACACACACACACACACACACACACACACACAAAGACAAGGCAGCTCTAAATGGGTCCTAATGTGTTTAGGCTGATAGGGCTGCAGCAGTCGAGAGAGAAGGTCCAGTGACACTGATGAGTCTCACCAGCAGGACTGATAAGGACATGACTTGGGTGAGGGCCCCACATAGACTAGAACAGAGTAGAACATACATTTCATGTCATCTGACCAAATCCAAGTGCCAATGCCGTTTATCCCCCAAAAAACTATTACTTGTTAAACAAAATATTTTTCTCTGAACAATTGTATTAGTATAAAATAATATAATTTCCCCATGTTTTGTAGCTCATTATTTGTATTATTTATTTTATATAGTTTTTTTGCTGATCTTTATCAAGCATGCCAATACTTTTGGACCTGACTGTACATGACTTGGGTAGGGGCCACACAGACTAAAACATGCTTGAACCTTAACTATCGGCACATTGCTTGGGATGAAACACATTGAAATGTTCTAATGATCCCTTCAGTGACATTGGACCCTTCAATGTTCCAATGATCCATTCCCCTAACCCTAGGCGTAGGGGTTAGGGGAATAGTTAGGCTGGACTACACAGAACACACCCTCCATCTTCCTACGATGCACATAAAGAATTAATAGAACAACATCAGGTACCATATTTGAAAAGGCGATAAAATATGAGTAGTGAAATGGAGTGTGCATAGCAGGGTGAGAAGTGTACAACGGCCATCTGTCTCCAGAGCCTGCTGCCTGAGACAGTGAGAAGTGTACCACGGCCGTCTGTCTCCAAAGCCTGCTGCCTGAGAGAGTGAGAAGTGTACCACGGCCGTCTGTCTCCAAAGCCTGCTGCCTGAGAGAGTGAGAAGTGTACCACGGCCATCTGTCTCCAGAGCCTGCTGCCTGAGACAGTGAGAAGTGTACCACGGCCGTCTGTCTCCAGAGACTGCTGCCTGAGACAGTGAGAAGTGTACCACGGCCGTCTGTCTCCAGAGCCCGCTGCCTGAGACAGTGAGAAGTGTACCACGGCCGTCTGTCTCCAGAGCCTGCTGACTGAGACGGTGAGAAGTGTACCACGGCCGTCTGTCTCCAGAGCCTGCTGCCTGAGACAGTGAGAAGTGTACCACGGTCGTCTGTCTCCAGAGCCTGCTGCCTGAGACAGTGAGAAGTGTACCACGGTCGTCTGTCTCCAGAGCCTGCTGCTTGAGACAGTGAGAAGTGTACCACGGCCATCTATGTCCAGAGCCTGCTGCCTGAGACAGTGAGAAGTGTACCACGGCCGTCTGCCTCCAGAGACTGAGACAGAATTCTCTCTCCATTTCCTCCTTCAGGACAGGGCTCCAGAGGGAGCAGAGCTATGATTGGCTCCTATGCTGTGCTCATAATTAAACTGTGTTGATTGGGTTATTAGGTGATTACTAATCAGCATGGCACCACTTAGCCGATAGTATATAATAGTTTGACATAATGGTTTTCAGCCCCTGCTTATTGTTCAGCGCCCGGTTTAAATACTTCAGAATTCCACCGTTCCTAGTTCCTACCTACCTTCCTTGAAGTAACTAACTACTGAGCTGACATGACTATACTGGTGCTACTGTAGCACTTCACCTCTCCCATCGGGAATAATTAGTGAGATTGTTGTACAAGGGAAGGAAGGAAGGGTGCAATTCTAAAGTATTAGAACAAGGCAGATAATTCCAGATAATTCCTCATATTTCACCATTCAAAAAAAAAATTCACACAGCAGAACGTTCTAGAATTGTCCAGAATGAATCCATGTTCTACTTACTTACTGTCATAGTATAGCGCTATCATCAAAACTGCAGTATAGTCCAGGTTTGGTGTTGTATTATTATTTGACCCTAACAAATGATTAACTTACAATAGAATAGGTATATAAAAATGTATTGAACTGAAATTCATTGTATGGGACATTCGAGGAAACTGAGTGAGAATGTTTGCCACTTTTGATAGTAGCAAGAAATTAGAGAATACCAAATTTTTTGAAAAATGCTGATAAATTGAGACTTTAATGTGAGAATCACAATATGAGCATTAAAATGAATGAGGAAAAGTTCAGAGATGCAATAACATTTTTGTTCAGTTGTAGTTTCCCCAAATTCCCAATCCTGAAACCAAACAGAATGTAGTGCAACAGAAAAGTGCAAATAAATAATTCTAAAATCAGATGCATACACTCAGTTCTCTCTTAGTTCTCTCTGTATTCTTCAGTTGGCTGTACAGTGACTGACCTGCTTGTTAATGTTCTTAAATATGAATACCTCTATGTACACATATCTCTCTCCTTCGGCATGGAAGTCTGTACCACCACAGTTGAGTAAAAAAAAAAAAAAAAAAACTTAACACTTTCTCTTTTAAATATAAAATGTGTGTCCCCATCTTATGGCAAAAAGACATGACAATGTCTCAGTCAAGTCGCAGTCCACTGCGGTTCAAACGTGGATACTATTATACACCACAACCTGTTCGGATCCTTCTCCAGTTTCATCTTCACTCTCTCCTTTTACAGAAGCATCGCAACAATACTGGTGACGGCATCCACTCCAGTCCTCACACATGGGAAGGAATGATCGTGTGTTCAAAGTTCACAATAGAAAGGGGCTAAAATAAACTAAAAATAACATCTCATAGTCCATATTGTGTTTATCGTTTCACCTCCAGAGTAGAGTCATCTCCCCAGCAGCTTCTCCCAGTGGGCCTTAAAGAGAGCACTGAGAGGGGCGGCCCTCCAGACTCCCCTGAGCCAGTGGTAGAGTGGGGGTGAAAGTCTGCCTGGGGTGGGGGTGAGGTGTTGTTTGTGTGCAGGTGGTGTGATCGAGGTATGATGGTGATGGAGATCTAGGAGTTGTTGGCAGCGTTCTCGTTACTGGGGGAGCTGGAAGAGGATGAGGAAGAGGAGGAAGGGGAGAAGTTCATTCCTGAAAGTCCCGGGGGGTCCGTGGCTGTGTTCTGTCCACTGAGGCTCTTTCTGCACACTGGACATGTGTCGTGCTGAGGGAGGGAGAGATTGTCACAGAAACGAGGTTCAGCTTATAGCTTAGACAATGAGAACACATTAACATGCAAACCACTGCATTTAAAAGGAATTAAACGAAGGTGAAAACGCACATACCTGTTCCAGCCATGGTACTATGCAGTCATTGTGAAACAGGTGATTGCACGGAAGTTGCCTCACAGTCTCCCCTACACTGTAGTCTTCCTTGCACACAGAACATTCTAAACTGGAACCTGCAATAAAATACAATATTTTGTGGTTGAGTGATCAGTCCCTCCAAAATTCCACTTGATTTTGCTGTGGCAATTCTGACATTTTGCATGGCAAAATGCAATGATTTTGTCCAATTTGTTGTGACAATGCGCTGACATGGGGAAAAGTTTGTTGACGTGTGGCTTGATTGAAGCATATTATACAGTAGATGTGCAGTGATTGGTTGAAATTGCAAGCCCTCTTTCTGTAATGCGATAATATGCGATTATTTGACTTTTTTATGTGGAAATAGTGCAGTGATTGGTTAAATTTGCAAGCCCTTGCATAATATGCAGGGAATTGTTGCTTTTGCACCCCAAAAAAAATATGATCCCAGAATCCTGGAGGGACTGTGAAAAGTTGTTGTTGTTGACTCACCCACATGTTCCTCTGTGATCTGGATGCTGGGCAGGTTCTTTATCCTCTCTCTGTCAGCAGGAGGAGGACCAGTGTTCTCAAACTGATTTAATAACTACAGAGGAGAAAGGTAAAGTTGTTTCATTAGATAGTGCAAATGTGTCACCAGAATTTGTAATTGAATCCCTTGTGAAGTGTTAGAGGATTTGGGTATACCTGGGTAATGATAGAATCAAGTCCATTGGCACCCCAAGCGTAGTCCATTGGATTTGAGTGTAGCATGCCCCTATCAAGAGAATTCCAAGAAATGACTAGAAACACACAGTAACTAGTACGTTTACAGACACAACATCTATTTTCCTGGTAATTATATAATAACACTGTGCACATACCATGGTCCCATTGCAATGTTCGGCATGGCTGTAGGTGCTATGATTCCATTCACTAGCTGCTGGATGATTCTGCAGAGGGACAATGAGAAATATCTCAGTCACTTAAGCATTTCACTGTAAGGTCTGTTACCTTTACCGATTGATTACCTGTTGTAATCGGCGCATGTGACAAATAACATTTGATTTGACTTCCTGAATTATTCCTGAAGAAAACTGAGTCATGTCACTACACAAGTAGTGTATGAATTCCTTTCATAATTCCTTTTTCATCTCTTTCCTACAGGGCAAACAATGTTTCATTGGGCAAGCAAGCTGGAAAGTGTTCCTTACCCCTCTAATGTGGGCACTCCTTCGTGTCTCTGTCCCGGTCGCCGTGGCATGTGTCGTCCCTGTGGTTGCCGAGCGCTGTACCGTTGCCGTGACGCCATCTCCCGTTCCCGTCGGTTCTCCGTCTCGCGGTTGTCTTCTGCTGGCAGCCCCGCTCGGAGGTCAAAATTCTCATCAAAAATCCCCAGAGCAAACTGGCCGTATCCGGGCGGAAATGTAAACATGTGCTGGTGGTCCATACTCTTAGGAAGGACAAAGAGTGAAACATATACTGTCACTAACTTGCAGTCCAACCAAGGTGCATGAGTTCATGAGGACCAACTGTTGAGTTGAGGAACAAAGGAGTTCTGTGTCACTAACCTCAAAAGTCGGACGGTTCTGATCGCTGGTGGAGGCAGTGGATGTGGACCCATTTTCAGTGCTGGAAATAAATAAAACACAAAAAAATGGCAGGTTCTTATCTTATCTTCAACTATGAACCAATGTGATAGAAATGAGCCTAAACACCGACAGCCTGTTTCCCAGACACATATAGCATTGTCAAAGGAGAAGTGCTGCTGAAAGTACTTTAAACTCTGATAGACAGGCAGATGATACTGTAGGCTACCTTCTCTCCACTGATAGCTCTTCAATGAAGCCAGATTCACACCGCGGACATGTGTACTCCTGCAGGAAAGCAGAGATACATCTAATTTATAACATAATCATAATTGTCATCTGTCAGTCTCATAAACTTGAATGTTTTCATTTGTTCTGAAGCAAAACAAAACAACAACCTTGCCTATGTAGGCTATGTATGTACCTGGGAATTAAGATTGTTAGATAGCTTCAACCAGTTGTGGCTTGAATTCAAAATCAAACAAGTTAGCTATTGACCTCACACTTTGACCCGCTGTAGCTCCATTCCCAGAGTTGATCATTTTAACAATAGCTGATGATCCATTCAATCCATTGCTATTGAGAGATCGTTGAGTACCATTAGCTCTTTGCAAAGGCTCTCCATGCAGGTAGATATCTGAAAGCTACTGCACTGTACAATTCAAGAAGCTTCCTATGAATGACCATACAACAACAGGCATGTTAAAACAGGTTGTTGCAGCTATGGAAATGAGTTGGTGGTGTACATAGCCTAATGATTGTGTTTTTTGAAAGTCACACTTTGTGAGATCATAGCTTAAAGGGGTAATCAGCAGTTGCTACATCCATTTGTGGATGTATAAATGAATTATATGTACCCATTGATTCTTGAAGAATATAACTTATAACTCATAACTCATTATGAGCTTAGTTCAACTGTCCTACCCCATCAGAGCCCAAAATATAATCTTATTTAATCCACTGTTTGTAAACAAAGTAAATGTAAAAAAAATACTATTTATCCTAAAGGCATGGTTAAACTATTATTTTGATATCATGGATGGTAATTTCTTGCATCTATAGCTTTGAATTTGAGAGTGGCTACATTTCTCCAGACATGAAACAGTGGTGGAGAGTCGCTTTGTTATTGTTTCAACTGCTGATTTCCGCTTTAAAAGTTAGGTAGCTATCTACCTTTGGAGGTGCTATGGGCCGGCAAGCAGTCATTATCATGAACAGGTCTCATATCACAAAAAGAGACAGACACGCTGTCACTGTAAAACATGGGTAACTCCTTAGTCACAGAGGCATGATCTCGAAACATCCTAACAGGCAAACTACAAGCTATTTTGGTAGCTGGCTAGAATGCAAACGAAACTATAGCTGTCAAATGAATGGCAACGTGAACGTTCCACTAGCTACAAGCTAACGTTAGCTAGCTGTCATGCTTCAGCCAGAGGAAATCGTGGATAAAATAATACAAACCCCACTTAGCTGGCCATGGTTTCATTTCGTGAACAACAAAAACCTCTCTGGAATGCTTACCGGGAGACGAGGGTTGATCTCTGCTGAACATCGGTGACAGAAAAACCGGCAGGGCCGTGGGGGAGCTTCAGCCATCTTCGGATTCTCTACCAGCAACCGAGAGGGAACGTGTACGGGTAGCGACAAACAACAAAATTAATCGATTTGCGAGACGAACAGGAAGCGGAAACTAGCGAAGCGCTACCTAGCTTAGCAACAGATAGCTCGTATCAGGGAATACAGATCTGGTTAGCTGCAACTATGGAGTCCGGAAATACAGGTAAACGCTCGAAATAATTTAAATGGCATACCTTAATATAGTAACTATTTTAAAATGCTTAACAATAAACTCTTGCCTCATGAAATGTGGTTATTTGCGCTAGTTAACTACATAACTAACGCGTTAGCTACTTAGCTAGCTAACGTTAGTTACCACCGCCCATCAACAGGATTTGTAGTTGTTGATACATCAAAATTCATCAAAAAAATCGGTAACCACAATCAGAATAAACCACATAATGTCAAATTCATTACATAATTAGTTGTAGTTTTGTATTTTAGCTATTTATTGCTAACGTCTTGATGCCACCTTGCAGCGAGCTAACTAGCCAGTTTTAGAAAAACATGTTTTACCAACCCTGGCCTGCTGGCTGCTTCTCAAGTCTGTGGCAACAAAGATAATCAAAGGGAATGGAGACATCCTCAATGCAGCAAGATATAGTCCCTGACATGTCTACACATTCCTATCATTCAGGGTAGTTCACTCTTCATAATATATAGATAGCTAGTCACATACGACTTTTACTAAAATACTCACGAAGATAGCTAGAGCAATTACAAACGAGATCACCTCTTGTGACTAACATTATTGGTAGTAGGACACCAATAACAACTGCACCCAACTCTTCCACTGTTTGTTTTATTGCCACTGCAGGGAGAGGAGGCTGGAACAACAAGTTCCGGCCAGCCCAGAAGAACAGGATGAGTGTGAACATTCTCCGTCAGGAGGAGCTGATCGCCCAGAAGAAGCGGGAGATCGAGGCTAAGATGGCAGAGCAGGCCAAGAAAAAGAGCCTTCAGACTCCCAACAAGCCACTGCCACCAAGGTACAGTATATCCTAGTCTTCTGAAACACTACAAATACCTCTCATCAAAACTCTGCTCAATCCCTGCTGGAAGTACTTGATTCTGGCCCACTTGACTGTAGCCATTGATTTTGACTTCTTATCCCCACAGTTTACACAGTTTACAGGGACACTCTTCGAACAACAACAAGTATGTGAACGATGGAAGCTTCTTGCAGCAGTTTATGAAGCTTCAGAAGGACAAACCCAGCTCTGACTCTGGTGAGATAGCGAGCTCTTTAATTGGTTTCAATAGAACTTTATTTTAATGGTACAGAAATGATTAAATAAAATGGTAATAACACAATAATAATTTATTAATTACTTTTTTCTTCTCGATTCATTAAACAATGAATGTGAGATTAACCCAGTTGTGTACCCTCTACAGGCTCCAGTAGTGACACCAAAGCCCCGTCCTCATCCACCCCCAGTCCGTCGTCAGGAGTGTCTCAGCCCCAGATGAAGAGCATTCTCATCGGCAAGCGCCCCGGTCTAGGGATCAGCAGCATGCTGAACCAGTTTAAGAACTACTCCCAGTCCAAGAAGAACCCACTTCGTCCCCAAAGACCTAGCATATTCAGCTCCCCAGATGAAGATGATGATGATGATGATGATGATGATGAGGAAGTTGATGACTCAAGCTTCCTAGAAATCAAAGGTAATCATGATCTGTGTTTTTAAATATCAAAGAACTGCCAGGAGCCAAGTCAGATTCTGTCCTATTCTACATGTTGTCGTTTCACCCATGTCATTGACTGTGTATTTCAGTTGCAGAGTAGCTGCTTCCTGAGACTAATGCTTTGCCTGAATTCTCATAGCCTTCTACAGTACAGTAAAGGTAATGTACTCATAGTCCTCTTAAAGTCTTTCCCCCAGAAGACCGAGACACACGACTTATTCTGGACAAGATGGCGGCCTTTGTGGCTGAGGGAGGGCCTGAGCTAGAGAGGAAGGCCAAAGAGGACTACAAGGACAACCCTGTTTTCTCGTAAGTCTGTATGGATGTAGCTACTAACAGCATGTTAAATCTATAGCTAGTATATAGTGTATGTAATGGTGCCTCTTTTAGTCCTGATATAAAGATCTTTTACCTCCACCTTACAGATTCTTGTATGATAATAACAGCCGGGATTATCTTTATTACCGAAAGAGAGTTGCTGAACTCCGAAAGGATCACTCAAAACATGAGACACCATCACGTTCTCATGGTAAGATTACCTATATAAATTTCTCTCTCACTCTATCTGTCTCTCTCTCTCTACCACACACAGTTCCTCACTCTCTCAAAGACTGATGGTGTTCTTTTAATCAGTAATCTATATTTATACATGTGAATGAGTCATATGTGAGATAAATATAATTGCCCTCCTTGGAGAGTATTAGTTGATGTTGAAAGTAACCATTAAAACAAAAACGATGAGGATCGAAGATACACAATGATTTACTGAATACTTTAACCATGATACAAGTCATTCACGACACATTATGATTACCCAACGTTTCATGGTGTTATTTGTTCACCAATTTTAAGATTAGGTCTGTATTCCATTATCAAATCCATACAATCCACTTCCCCAATCACCACCGTGTCCCCCTGCTCCTCCTCCTCCTTCCTCCCTCTTCTTATCCCCTACTGGCTGTAGGCAGGTGTTTGAGGGCCAGTTGAGTACGGTACGGTAGTAGTGTGAGTTGAGCCCCAGTACTGATAGGCTGCTTAAAGTCTCCCCCCCAGTGGACGAGGAGACACAGAGGGTGGCTGAGAAGCTGGCCATGTTTGTGGCCGATGGTGGCCCCGAGGTGGAAGCCATCGCCGCCCAGCACAACCAGGAAAACCCCACCTTCAGGTTAGTGACAGTCTCAGATATTGTAACGAGAGCGTTTAATGTATTCATCCAATTGTATTTTATTGTTGCTTAAAAATACATTGATTTGTCATAAGCTTTGAATAAAATAAAGTAAGTAATGCTAACATGTAAATTGGATAAAGTACCACAAAAGACAGCATATTTCTTCTTCCTTTTCTCAGTTTTCTATATGACCTCCAAAGCCCCGCCCACCGTTTCTACAAGGAGAAGGTGGAGGAGTACCGCCAGGCCAAAAATGCCCAGAGCCCCCCTCCAATGATTAAGCAGGAGCCTGGGGTGGAGCTCAAGAGACCGGCCGCCCCTCCCCTGACCTATCCTCCCCCTCCTCCGCCCCCTCACTACCCCTACCTGGTGGGTCAAGTAAAGCTGGAGCCGGGTCTGGGGATAAAACAGGAAGTGTCAGGTCCGCCCGTGGTGAAGAGGAAGAGGAAGAGCCGCTGGGGGTCGGAGGACGACAAGGTGGATCTGTCACTGCAACCCATCATCATCCCCAAGGAGGAGGAGCCAGAGCCCAGCCCGTGTCTCTCTGGTAATCAAACACACATACACGGAGTGTACAAAACATTAGGAACACAATTCAAATATTGAGTTACACCTCCCTTTGCCCACAGAACAGCCTCAATTTGTTGGGGCATGGACTCTACAAGGTGTCAAGCGTTCCACTGGGATGCTGACCCATGTTGACTCCAATGCTTCCCACAGTTGTGTCAGTTGGCTGGATGTCCTTTGGGTTGTGGACCATTCTTGATACAAACGGGAAACTGTCGCACATGAAAAACCCAGCAGCCTTGCAGTTATTGACACCCTGAAACCAGTGTGCCTGGCACCTACTACCATACCCTGTTCAAAGGCACTGAAATATTTTGTCTTGCCCATTCACCCTCTGAATGGCACACATACACAACCCATGTCTCAAATCTTAAAAATCCTAATTTAACCTGACTTCTCCCCTTCATCTTTAACCTGTCTTCTCCCCTTCATCTTTAACCTGTCTTCTCCCCTTCATCTTTAACCTGACTTTTCCCCTTCATCTTTAACCTGTCTCCTCCCCTTCATCTTTAACTTGTCTCCTCCCCTTCATCTTTAACCTGTCTCCTCCCCTTCATCTCTAACCTGTCTCCTCCTCTTCGTCTTTAACCTGTCTCCTCCCCTTCGTCTTTAACCTGTCTTCTCCCCTTCGTCTTTAACCTGTCTTCTCCCCTTCGTCTTTAACCTGTCTTCTCCCCTTCGTCTTTAACCTGTCTCCTCCCCTTCGTCTTTAACCTGTCTCCTCCCCTTCGTCTTTAACCTGTCTTCTCCCCTTCGTCTTTAACCTGTCTTCTCCCCTTCGTCTTTAACCTGTCTTCTCCCCTTCGTCTTTAACCTGTCTTCTCCCCTTCGTCTTTAACCTGTCTTCTCCCCTTCGTCTTTAACCTGTCTTCTCCCCTTCGTCTTTAACCTGTCTTCTCCCCTTCGTCTTTAACCTGTCTTCTCCCCTTCGTCTTTAACCTGTCTTCTCCCCTTCGTCTTTAACCTGTCTTCTCCCCTTCGTCTTTAACCTGTCTCCTCCCCTTCGTCTTTAACCTGTCTTCTCCCCTTCGTCTTTAACCTGTCTTCTCCCCTTCGTCTTTAACCTGTCTCCTCCCCTTCGTCTTTAACCTGTCTTCTCCCCTTCGTCTTTAACCTGTCTTCTCCCCTTCGTCTTTAACCTGTCTTCTCCCCTTCGTCTTTAACCTGTCTCCTCCCCTTCGTCTTTAACCTGTCTTCTCCCCTTCGTCTTTAACCTGTCTTCTCCCCTTCGTCTACACTGATTGAAGTGGATTGAACAAGTGACATCAATAAGGAATCATAGCTTTCACCTGGTCAGTCTCTCATAAAAAGAGCAGTAGTTCCTGATTTTTTTTTGTTGTTGTCCATTCAGTGTATGTTCAGCCTCTCTTGTATAACACACACAGAGACAGACGTTATAGTATAAGACTAAAAACAGTGTTTGTAAGGTATGTCCTGTGTTTGTGGTGTGTGTGTTTCAGTTAATGAACTGAGGGATCTGGGCTACAAGAAGGGAAAGCCTATGGGCCTGGTGGGAGTGACTGAGCTCTCAGATGACCAGAAGAAACAGCTCAAAGAGCAACAGGAGGTACTACATGACTGACAGACAGACAGCACAATAGACTATGGCAGCACATTGTACTTTCCCAGTTTGAATTGTCGGGGACTGGGCGGTGTTAATCCTTGGTTTGGTATGGGGGTACATAGCATACTTCAAACCTTTAACAAAATCAGATGGGCTCGGTTGCGTTTGTTCTCAGCCACCTTGCAATCTGTCCCTGAAACCTTGCCTGAGGTGTGTGTCCGGCCTGCACATGCGTGTGTGTGGTGTGTCTGTGTTCCCACCGCAGATGCAGGAGATGTTTGACATGATCATGAAGCATAAGCGTGCGATGGCGGAGATGCAGGTGATGTGGGAGAAGGCGGTGCAGGACCACTCCCACGAGTACGACAGTGACGAGGAGGTGGACCAGCAGGCTGGCACCTGGGAGCACCGCCTCCGGCACATGGAGATGGAGAAAACACGTGGTAAGATTCATGAAGTGTGATGTATCATGGGTAAATTATGACTGACTGACTGATCTACAAATCATATTGAGTAGTTATTTATGATGCAAGGTGATTTGTAGATCAGTCGGTCTCAACTCGCCTTTCAAGTCAGCTGCAATGTGGAACGATTTGCTTCTGTTCAAGTGAAAGGGCTCCAAGGGATTTAAAAAAATAAAATCCACCTTCATATTCATCATCTCCAGCACCACCCCAACATTGTGCATTTTAATGTTCTGTAGTTAAAAAGATAAGTGTTTACAATGACATCAACCAATTAGTAGGCAATGCCTCCTCATACTTGGTTAAAATGACACGATGCACACCAATGATGACATTGGAAACACTTATATTCCTCTATCTGTTTTGCTACAAAACATAGAAATGTTAATGTTGGGGTGGTGCTGGAGATGATGAATATGAAGGGAATTGTCAACATTTTTCAACTTCACGTCCATTTGAATGTGAGATTTCATTATTCAAAAGATCAGTTTGTTACTACTATAATTCATTAATCTACTCTGAGATGAACTCTGTCATAATAACCTGGGCCACGTTTAATCTGAAAGTTCCAATACATTGTGTCCTGCTGGCCACGGCCCTGAAGTGATTTGGTGTTTATGTAAATGGCTGCTTGTGTCTTCCTCCAGAGTGGGCGGAGTCGCTGACTGACATGGGAAAGGGGAAGCACTTCATTGGTGACTTCCTACCTCCGGAGGAGCTGGAGAAGTTTATGGAGACCTTCAAGGCACTCAAGGTCGGTCCACTCCCCATCTGTTCTCTTCACCACTTGGTCCTTGACCCCTTTGTTGTCTAGCCTCTGCCCAAAAGGAATTGCCTGTGAAACACATATTCTATTCTCATGTTCTTGCCTTGTGTTCTGCAGGAGGGCCGTAACCCAGACTACTCGGAGTATAAGGAGTTTAAGCTGACGGTGGAGAACCTTGGTTTCCAGATGCTCATGAAGATGGGCTGGAAGGAGGGCGATGGGCTTGGCTCTGGCGGACAGGGCATCAAGACTCCGGTCCACAGGTTGGGGGCTGTCCAATACTCACAGACACATAGTATACACATTTGTACTCGGACATGGACACAAACACTTCACATGAGTACACACACTATTGTCTGATACAAGGTCTTCTACACAGCTTACACACACACACACACACACACAGACATACACCTAGCCAGCTGATGTGGTGTGTTTGTTCCAGGGGAACCACGGCTGTTGACGGGGCAGGGTTTGGCGTGGACCGGCCCTCTGTGCTCTCAGGACAGGACGATGAGTATGATGCTTTCAGAAAGAGGATGATGCTGGCCTACCGCTTCAGGCCTAACCCACTGGTAACTACTACATAACATGTAAGCTGTTCTGTTTAGATGACCTTGCATCAGCAAGAGTTTGGAGTAATACGCCTGTCTCTCTTCTCAGAACAACCCGAGGAGGCCATACTACTGAAGAAGAGGTCCGAAGCTTGGCTGACTTCGTCGACTTTTCATTTTTTAAACAACCAACAGTGGCGTATTGATATCTCTTTGTTGTGGAAACAAACTGTAGGACACTCAGTTCAAGTAATCTCCTCTAGATTGTGTGGAATTGTATGGTTGGTGATAAACTGTTTAGGCTGGAGATTAAGGATGGATTTGTCTGATTTAAAGTTTTCTAAGAGTCAGTTGATGTTCTTACTGAACTGCAGAATGAAAGTTTCCTATTTGATCAATCGGACAGCTAGGGTAGCGTTGTGATGGCTCGCTATCATGATCTGATTTCACAGTCACGACTCATAACACAGAACAACCTACACACACACACATACATAAATAGTGGTGGAATAAGTACCCGATTGTCATACTTGAGTAAAAGTAAAGATACCTTCATAGAAAAGGACTGAAGTGAAATTCACCCAGTAAAATACTACAAGCGTAAAAGTCTAAAAATATTTGGTTTTAAATATACTTAAGTACATGTAATTGCTAAAGTAATGTAATTGTTTTGGTTTTTTTTTTTACAAGTAGCCAGGGGCACACTCCAACACTCAAGACATAATTTACAAACGATGCATGTCTGTTTAGTGAGTCCATCAGATCAGAGGCAGAAGGGAAGACCAGGGATGTTCTCTTGGTAAGTGTGAATTTCACAATGTTCCTGTCCTGCTTGCTAAGCATTCAAAATGTAATGAGTACTTTTGGGTGTCATGGAGACTGTATGGAGTAAAAAGTACAATATTTTATTTAAGAATGTAGTAGAAGTTGTCAGAAATATATATATATATATATACATATATATAGTACAGATACTTATGTAGTACTTTAAATAATTTTTACTCAAGTATTTTACACAACTACACAAACAATTCTAATGAAGATTTTTTTAAATCAGTTTGAAGGTAATGAATGGCTTTGAAATGAGTTATTTCAGTACATGGTTTTGCTATGGTTGTTGTACATCGTAAATGCAACAAATGGTGTAAAATGCTTCACTGCAAACAATAAAAATATATACACTGAACAAAACTCTTTCAACAATTTCAAAGATTTTACTGAGTTACAATTTATCAGTCAATTGAAATAAATGCATTAGGCCCTATTGGATGGATTTCACATGACTGGGACTACAGATATGCATATGTTAGTCACAGATACCTTAAAAAAAAGATAGGGGTGTGGATGAAAACCAGTCAGTATCTGGAGTGACCACCATTCATTCGACTCATGCAGCGACACATCTCTTTCGCATAGAGTTGCTCAGGCTGTTGATTGTTGAATATTGTCCCACTCTTCAATGGCTGTGCGAAGTTGATGGATATTGGCGGGAACTGGAACACCCTGCCGTACACGTCGATCCAGCGCATCCCAAACATGCTCAATGGGTGACATTTCTGGTATGGATGTCGGCCATGGAAGAAGTGGGAAATTTTCGGCTTCCAGGAATTTTGTGCAGATCCTTGTGACATGAGGTGATGGCACGACGTTGGTCCTCAGGATCTCATAACGCTATCTCTATGCATTCAAATTGCCATTGATAAAATAGAATTATGTTCGTTGTCCATAGTTTATGCCTGCTCATACCATAACACCATGGGGCACTCTTCACAACATTGACATCAGCAAACCGCTCGTCCATTGTCGTGGAAATTTCCTCTATTTACCAAATCATGGGAGCAAACCACACACACAAGTCAGAGTTAGTTATAAAAGTCCATCTTTAATTATATGAGCTCTATCACAACCCTGTGACTCTCAGATCGATTCAGTGTCAAACCATGAATTCTCTGAGAGCCCCCTTACAATACAACTGAGTTCCTTTAATAGCAAAGACACACAGTCAGACAGCATAGACATAACTCATCGTTCAGCTTTGTCTCCTTTCCCAAACCCAGAACCATAAACCAATCCTCTATTACAACAGGCATATATCAAATTGTCATTTAGATACAACCCACTCTAAATACAAACTCCTGGACAAACTCACGGAGAGGAGGGTGAGGCTATAGTTTAAGATAGAAACAACACTGCAACCCTTCTTTCCCCACTAGAAAAGGTAGGGAGTAAAAGATATGTTTACACATGATGACACTTTGACCTCTCCCCTCTCAGCGGCCATGCAACTTAGTCTTGACATAGAACAGATACTTCAACCCTGCCCACAGTATTATACAAAAATACCATTCTGATGAGAATTAACTTACACACATTTGATAAATATAAAACATCTTACATATGTTACCAACAAATTCTGAATCTTCCCTAACACCATACGACGCCATACACAACGTCTGCGGTTGTGAGGCCAGTTGGACATACTGCCAAATTCTCTAAGACAATGTTGGAGGCGGCTTATGGTAGATAGATTGATATTCAATTGTCTGGCAACAGCTCAGGTGGACATTACTGCAGTCAGCATGCCAATTGCATGCTCCCTCAAGACATGAGACATCAGTGGTGTTGTGTGACAAAATGTGGCCTTTTATTGGCCCCAGCATAAGGTGCACCTGTGTAATGATCACACTGTTTAAACAGCTTCTTGATATTCCACACCTGTCAAGTGGATGGATTATCTCGGCAAAGGAAAAATGCTCACTAACAGGGATGAAAACATTTGTGCACAAAATGTAAGAAAAATAAGCTTTTTGTGCATATGGAACATTTATGAGATATTTTAAATGAAACATGGGACCAACACTTTACATGTTGCGTTTATATTTTTGTTCAGTATATCTTGATTGTGTAGTAGTGGAGTATTTTTGTAGCTGATCAGTTCCCTCTGGTGTTGACTTGTGGAAAAACAGATTTTAGTCTAAGATTTAAATTTGTGTAAACTCCAATTCCACAGTGTTGATCAGATAAATATATATTTATTTACAAGATAAACTGAATGTCCATTACACAGTATGTCTAAAACACTTGTTTCTTTCAACGAGCAAATAGCAAGTTTGTACTTGCAAGTAGCACATTTACATTATTGTACAGCATTGCAGGGGTGAAAGGAGAAATGGTTTAAATAAATGTTGTATAATTAAGTAATAAGGCCCGAGGAGGTTTGGTATATGGCCAATATACAACGGCTCTCTTTTTGTTTCATCAGACCAGAGGATATTTATCCAAAAAGTACGATCTTTGTCCCATGTGCAGTTGCAAACCATGGTCTGGCTTTTTTATGGCGGTTTTGGAGCAGTGGCTTCTTCCTTGCTGAGCGGCCTTTCCGGTTATGTTGATATAGGACTCGTTTTACTGTGGATATAGATGCTTTTGTACCTGTTTCCTCCAGCATCTTCACAACGTCATTTGCTGATGTTCTAGGATTGATTTGCACTTTTCGCACCAAAGTATGTTCACCTCTAGGAGACAGAACACATCTCCTTCCTGAGCGGTATGACGGCTGCGTGGTCCCATGGTGTTTATACTTGTGTACTATTATTTGTACAGATGAACATGGTACCTTCAGGCATTTTGAAATTGCTCCCAAGGATGAACCAGACTTGTGGAGGTCTCCAATTTTTTTTCTGAGGTCTTGGCTGATTTATTTTGATTTTCCCATGATGTCAAGCAAAGAGGCACTGAGTTTGAAGGTAGGCCTTGAAATACATCCACAGATACACCTCCAATTGACTCAAATGATGTAAATTAGCCTATCAGAAGCTTCTATAGCCATGACATAATTTTCTGGAATTTCCTAAACTGTTTAAAGGCACAGTCAACTTAGTGTATGTAAACTACTGACCCACTGGAATTGTGATACAGGGAATTATAAGTGAAATAATCTGTCTGTAAACAATTGTTGGAAAAATTACTTGTGTTATGCACAAAGTAGATGTCCTAACCGACTTGCCAAACTATAGTTTGTTAACAAGAAGTTTGTGGAGTGGTTGAAAAACTAGTTTTAATGACTCCAACCTAAGTGTATGTAAATTTCCGACTTCAACTGTATACAGTATCAGTCAAAAGTTTGGACACACCTACTCATTCAAGGGTTTTTCCTTATTTTTACATTGTAGAATAATAGTGAAGACATCAACACAATGAAATAACACATATGGAATCATGTATTAACCTCAAAAGTGTTAAACAGATCTAAATATATTTGAGATTTGAGATTCTTCAAAGTTGGCACCCTTTGCCTTGATGACAGCTTTACACACTCTTGGCATTCCCTCACCTGGAATGCTTTTCCAACAGTCTTGAAGGAGTTCCCACATACATATATTTATATCTGTTTAATTGGGATCGGTGTCCCGCTAGCGTTCCACTACGACAACATGAAATTGCAGAGTGCAAAACTTAAAATACAAAAATTGTAATATTAAACATTCATGAAAATACAAGTGTCTTACATTGTTTAAAAGCTTAACTTCTTGTTAATCCAACTGCATTGTCAGATTTCAAAAAGGCTTTACGGCGAAAGCATACCATGCGATGATCTGAGGACAGCGCCCAGCATTAAAAACATTTTTCAAACCAGCAGAGGCGTCACAAAAATCAGAAATAGCGTTAAAATAAATCACTTACCTTTTAAAGATCTTCCTCTGTTTGCAATCCCAAGGGTTCCAGCTACACAACAAATGGTTATTTTGTTCGATAAAGTCCTTTTTTATATCCCAAAAAAGTCAGTTTCGTTGGCGTGTTTGATTCAGTAATCCACCCTTTCCACTTGTTCAACATGCAGACAAAGGAATCCCAAAGGTTACCGGTAAACTTTGTCCAAACAAGTCAAACAACATTTCTAATTAATCCTGAGGTACCCTAATATGTAAATAAATGATACAATTTAAGACGGAATGTAGTATGTTCAATACCGGAGATAAATAACGAAGTGCGCGCACTCATTCACGAGCGCATCAAGACTGGAGTCCTAATGAGGGACACCTTAGAAAAACGACAAATACTTGCTCATTTTTCAAAAAACAAGCCTGGAACCCTTTCTAAAGACTGTTGACAACTAGTGGAAGCCTTAGGAACTGCAATCTGTGAGGAATTTATTTGAATATCCCATAGACTAGCATGGAACTAGCCTGTGACCTAAAAAAAAATATCTGGATGGATTCTCTTCGGGTTTTACGCCTTAAATATCAGTTCTGTTATACTACAGACATTCTTTTTAACAGTTTTAGAAACTTCAGAGTGTTTTCTATCCAATGCTACCAAGTATATGCATATCTCAGCTTCTGGGCCAGAGTAACAGACAGTTTACTTTGGGCACGTCAGTCATCCAAACTTCCGAATACTGCCCCCTAGCCCAAAGAGGTTAACACTTTTGTGGTTACTACAGGATTCCATATGTGTTATTTTATAGTTTTGATGTCTTCACTGCTATTCTACAATGTAGAAAATAGTAAAAATCAAGAAAACCCTTGAATTAGTAGGGGTTTCCAAACTTTTGAATGGTACTGTATGTATATATATATATATATATATATATTATTTATTTTATTTTTTAAATAATTAAATGTATTTTTTGGGGGGGGGTTGTTTCTCTGTAATACTACTAGCCACCTAGCAATTTAATGAAGTTTGCTTTTGCTAGCCCGTATAGGTTCCCAGTCTCCCAACCTTATAACTAGCTACCAAGAAGCCATTTAAGGCTATCAATCAAGTTAGAGGGCTCCCGAGTGGCGTAGCGGTCCAAGGCACTGCATCTCAGTGCTAGAGGTGTCACTACAGACCCTGGTTCAAATCCAGGCTGTATCACATCTGGCCGTGATTGGGAGTCCCAATCTGATTTGCCTAGTTAAATAAAAATAGAGTAGCTTGCTTGTCTATCTTAGCTGGCAAGGTTGGTAGAACTTAGAAAAGCAAGCAACAACTAAATGTACTGAATAAGACAGTCTATTACCCAGAGATGCAGAGGGTAATAGTCACCAGTCAGGAGGATACAGACCGCTCCAGAGGTATGCTTAGTTATGCTGAAAAATACACTTTTTTAAAACATAGAATTAACAATAGTGTCAAGTACTTAAGTAGATTTTTGGGGTATCTGTACTTTACTATTTATATTTTTGACTACTTTTACTTCACTACATGCCTAAGGAAAATGTTCTACTTTTTACTCCATTCATTTTCTCACCCAAAAGTACTCATTACAAATCATCAATAATCAAGAGAACATCCCTCATTATCCCTACTGTTTCTGATCGGGCGGACTCACGAAACACAAATGCTTTGTTTGTAAATTATGTCAGAGTGTTTGAGTGTGCCCCTGGCTATCCGTAAAAAAAATGAACTAGGGAATTTTAAACAATTTATACTTTTACTTTTGATACTTAAGTATATTTTAGCAATTGCATTTTTTTTTATATACTTAAGTATATTTAAAACCAAATACTTTTAGACTTTTACTTAAGTATTATTTTACTGGGTGACTTTCACTTTTACTTGAGTTGTTTCTATTTAGGTATCTTTAATTTTACTCAATTATGACAATTGGGTACTTTTTCGTCCACTGAGAATTAAGCATAATGATTATGGATCTAGATTGCAGGAAAAAGCTGTTTCAGGTGTTTTAAAAATGCCAAATGATCCTACTTCCGGACCACCCCCCAGCCTTCCTCAAGTACTTTATGCCCCCTCAGATTTTTGGGGTGCATGACACCCCTGACCTCATATGTACCCCTTACATCCAGGTATGGGGGGTTATCCTATAACTTCTAATTGATCAGCCCCAGCATTTGGCAGCCACGGTGGTCCTCTAATGAGGAGGGTAACAGATATGTGAAATCAGAGCTTCAGTTTGATATTCCCTGGGGTTTACACCGGTTAAAAATAACCCAGATCGGTCAGCTAAGCAAAAAAAGGGTTGGCCTCTGAGGCTGTGGTAGCTGGATACTTGTGTAGTGGGACAGGGTTGGCCAGTATGCAGTCAGTGCGGAAAGCAGGTCAACACCACTGACTGCACTGCTGTGACCTGAAATAGGGCTGTGTTCAGGATTACCTAAAACTGAACATTAAGAATGACATCAACAACAATTAAAGCACCCCTGGGTGCAAATAGTCCAGGTGGCCATTTGATTAATTGTTCAGCAGTCTTTTGGACCTAGACTTGGCACTCCGGTACCGCTATCTTTTATTTGTGATATGTTTAGAAGGAATAGATTACACCCTTGCAGAACACATGAACATGTGCAATTTCTTTGGGAGGTTTTATTTGTGGTGACTTGATATGTGCATATTTGTGTCCCTAATCTGGCCTAGGTTGTTTAATTTGTTGCAGTGCTCAATTCGTTTTTCTCTAACCCCTAACAGTAGTTCTAGGACATATTAAAAGGCAAAGTACATTTTGTGAAGGCTGTGAGTGTGAAATAATAATACATTTAAAAAATAGTCTGGGACAATGTAGACGAGATGTTGGCTTTCATTCAACTGGAGCATATATTCAGTACCTATTGATAGTCAATGGCCTGGAGAGAGGAGAGAGGGGGAGGTAAACAAGATGGCGGCAACCTGATAGCAGCTGCATCAATAATAGCAAACCTCATATTTATGCAGACAGAGACAAATAAAACACTACATAACATCTGTCGATAGAGTCTGGATGTTAAGGTGAGACCCTTTACCACAAAATGCTGACATTTGGCTAGCATATCTACAATCCACAATAATTTGTATTTAGCCGTTAGCTCCTGCCGGGTAGCTAGGTAGAAAGGATATAACGTCGTTACTGTACTTCTTACTTGCTAGTAACTTTATCCGATTTTGAACATAGCCTAACTACATAGCTAGCTAACGAAACACTCATTGCATACAGTTAGACGAGTTATCTGGTTAGCTAGAATGAAATTGTAAATTCGTGCGAGTTTCGGGAAGATTGGAGTTAAGGTTTGACACCTAGATGAAATTAGTTTTATATAGGATATTCGGGGTTTTCTCTCGTCGATAGCAATTAAACCCAAACATGCCATGACTATGAAGATGGTATATTCTGAATCGGATGGATGAGAACAATTCACATCTTTAAAAAAATAATAGTATGACTTTGGATTTCAATCTTCAATAGCTCTTCCACAAAGTGTGCCATGACTGATAATGATATATTCTGAATCATGGGAGGATGGTCAAAAATCCACAGCTTTTTGGGCTCCTGAGTGGCGCAGTGGTCTAAGGCATTGCATCTCAGTGCAAGAGGTGTCACTACAGTCCCTGGTTTGAATCCAGGCTGTATCACATCCGGCTGTGATTGGGAGTCCCATAGGGCGGCGCACAATTGGCCCAGCGTCGCCCGGGATAGGCTGTCATTGTAAATAAGATTTTGTTCTTAACCGACTTTCCTATTTAACTTTTTTATTTATTTATTTGGGGGAGGATTGAAAGCCTGAAGATAAAATAAAACTGTCCATTGTCCCCCGACTAATAGGGGGAGACCTATTGAAATCTGAAATAGTCTAACAAGAAAATAGAGGTGTGGCTTGTTCTCAGTCCATCCCTGATTCAGAATATATCATTCATGCTCGGTTCAATAACTATTTACGAGAGACCCGAATATCCAATATAAAACACATTTTACCTCCCCTAACGTTGAGGTGTCAAGCGTGTTAGCCGGTTAACGAGTTGGGGAAGGTAGCAAGCTAGCTACTGAAATAATCGGCAAATGGCAAAATACCTGAGGCTAGCTAGCTAACTCCGCTTGGTTGCAAGCTTCTTTTTTTTAATGTGCGACAGGCATTCACTGACTGAGTCGTGCAACAGAATCGGCTGTGACATTCTCGATTAATTCTTGTTTACTGGCGTCGTGAAATATTGATCTTATGGTTTTAGTATTTTGACACCAGACCAGAAAAGTGTCCTAAAATGCATAACCAACCTTGTGGACCTGTAGCTGTCACTCATTTCCTACTAAATTAACATTTAAAATGTTAGTAGGCAAATATTCCTTGATTGCTGAAAAATTTGACTGTTGATTAGCTACATTTTTGACCCACAGGTTCTCTGGAGCAGTATCCTGAGTTGCCAACTGGGAAAGACTAGTGAACTCCATAGAAGAGCTGACAATACATCTAGGACCCAGAGCATAACCATACTACAGACTGAAATAACTAATTTAGGTGTGTTTGAGTATTTAATGCGTCTGCACTTAGATCAAGGCAAACCAATGGTGACCATGGATCGTTACAAGGTTCTATGGCCGTCATGCTTTGCTTGGCTTTGAAACAGGACTGGTTACCTCTCCGTCTGCATGTCGCCATCTCATATCAGATCACAGATGGAGGTGACATGGAGCTAAGCAGCGGAATGTAAACTCAGCCAGACGTCCCACTCTGCTCAGTAGCACCTGTCCCACAGCCTGAACTCTTCACAAATCTTTTCACCCTGGACCTTGGCATCGCTGGGTCTTAGTTAACTACCCCACACCACTCTGGAAACGTTTACAGCTAGCCTACATCTTGTTCCCACGAACTTAAACTAACCTCTGTGTTTACAGACCTACTCTATTACAAGGTAAACTGTTTCTCTCAATGCCCATGCCTGGCTACACCTCCAATGTCACTTAGTGTTTTCTAATTGAACTGTGTCCCTGAGCCACCAGGATACACAGCCCAAGCCAAAGGTTTGAGGCCACAGTCCACTATATTGGACTGTCTGGACGCTACACGCTACAGTAACTAAGTTGATTTAACCATGAGTGTCGGGGAGCTGCGGCACCTGGACTATCTGACTGAGAATGAGCTGATGGGCATGGACACGTTCATTCACCGCATCGACTCCACAGAGGTGATCTACCAGCCACGCAGGAAGAGGGCCAAGCTGATCGGGAAGTACCTGATGGGAGACCTGTTGGGGGAGGGCTCCTACGGTAAGGTGAAGGAGATGCTGGACTCTGACACGCTGTGTCGCAGGGCCGTCAAGATCCTCAAGAAGAAGAAGCTCAGAAGGATCCCCAATGGAGAGGCCAATGTGAAGAAGTAAGTAGTGATGTTTTGGGAGGGACGGACGGTGGAAGGGAAAGCGGGACGGTGGGAGGGATGGAATGGGGGGGTGTGATGTGGTGGGTTGCTCTCGTGTCAGTGTGTGATTTTTCACTCGGTCTTCATTTCTCTTTCTTGCTCCCTCTCTCTTCCCTCTGATTTGCACTCTTGGTCATGCATCGTCAAGCACAATTGATTAACGACTAATGTCACTGCTATTGGATGATTGTCCTGGTGTAACGCTTTAGATTGTCTCTGATTTCGCTTAAGCGGCGTGCATAACCTAGTGCTGTATTCACGCCTACAGTGCAGGTTTTTCCTACAGTGTCTCCCTATGGTTTTTCCTACATATGACTGACTATCGTCCCCCCTGTTAAAAGTTAACAACACTTTGGATCTTTGTTTGCATTTCCCTCTTCCAATACATCCTCTTCCAATACATCCCCCCTCCTCTTCCAATACACCAAGGAACTTGTAACTCTCGACCCGCTCCACTACAGCACCTATTCTTTTACAATGAAGTGCTATCTTTTATTTGTAATATGTTTAGAAGGAATAGATTACACCCTTGCAGAACACACTCAATTTCTTTGGGAGGTTTTATTTGTGGTGACTTGATATGTGCATATTTGTGTCCCTAATCTGGCCTAGGTTGTTTAATTTGTTGCAGTGCTCAATTCGTTTTTCTCTAACCCCTAACAGTAGTTCTAGGACATATTAAAAGACAAAGTACTCTCCTCTTCCAATTCAGCCCTCTCCTCTTCCAATTCAGCCCTCTCCTCTTCCAATTCAGCCCTCTCCTCTTCCAATTCAGCCCTCTCCTCTTCCAATTCAGCCCTCTCCTCTTCCAATTCAGCCCTCTCCTCTTCCAATTCAGCCCTCTCCTCTTCCAATTCAGCCCTCTCCTCTTCCAATTCAGCCCTCTCCTCTTCCAATACAGCCCTCTCCTCTTCCAATACAGCCCTCTCCTCTTCCAATACAGCCCTCTCCTCTTCCAATACAGCCCTCTCCTCTTCCAATTCAGCCCTCTCCTCTTCCAATTCAGCCCTCTCCTCTTCCAATTCAGCCCTCTCCTCTTCCAATTCAGCCCTCTCCTCTTCCAATTCAGCCCTCTCCTCTTCCAATACAGCCCTCTCCTCTTCCAATACAGCCCTCTCCTCTTCCAATACAGCCCTCTCCTCTTCCAATACAGCCCTCTCCTCTTCCAATACAGCCCTCTCCTCTTCCAATTCAGCCCTCTCCTCTTCCAATTCAGCCCTCTCCTCTTCCAATACAGCCCTCTCCTCTTCCAATACAGCCCTCTCCTCTTCCAATTCAGCCCTCTCCTCTTCCAATTCAGCCCTCTCCTCTTCCAATTCAGCCCTCTCCTCTTCCAATTCAGCCCTCTCCTCTTCCAATTCAGCCCTCTCCTCTTCCAATTCAGCCCTCTCCTCTTCCAATTCAGCCCTCTCCTCTTCCAATACAGCCCTCTCCTCTTCCAATACAGCCCTCTCCTCTTCCAATACAGCCCTCTCCTCTTCCAATACAGCCCTCTCCTCTTCCAATACAGCCCTCTCCTCCATACATGGCAGAGCCATAGTCGACTATTTAAATGCCTGCATCAGTGCAACCCTTCTTCCCATGATGAAAACGCAGTAATGTTCTCCATTACTGTTCACTCGTCTCATGTTTGTTTTGTTGATCCGAACTCACACGTTGCTCATTCATATTGGGCTTTCATTCTTACAGTGTAGGACAGATCCATGTGTTTAAATATATGGTTTTGGTATGGGCTTAACCCTCAGCCCTCCACTGGTTCTATTCCCAGCATCATTGTGACCCAGAGACACATACTTAAACATCCCCTCTAATGGAGACTGAAGTTGTACGCCCATTGTTTATTTCCTTGATTCTCTTTCTCCTTTCTCAATTCAAATGGCTTTATTGGCATGGGAAACATTGTCAAAGCAAGTGAAATAGATAATAAACAAAAGTGAAATAAACAAACACTACTCTCACAAAAGTTCCACAGGAATAGACATTTCATGTTCTCTCTCTCTCTCGTCAGTCTCTTTCTATAAATAGTTGTCCTCCATCCTCCCTTTCACATGGACAGCCAAGGTTTTAATCACACAATGGAGTTGATTTAATGTTCTTCTGTGATGTGCAAGCTAACTGTCAAATGATTTGCCACCGAGGGGACGTGTTAAGAGATGGATGAACAACTTAGTTTAGGTTGCTTTACTGTAAATCGCAGGGTCTCAGTACATATGTGAGGCTTTTGTAGAAAACCTTAGCTTAACGGTGCACGTTTTATTGGTTTGGGTTGCTTGTTCTGGTTTGGTTTGATTCAATTACGCTTTTGAATGTGATTACACTGACTTGATTATGTTAAAATGTTGTCTAGGCTACCCACTGCCAGTGTTATGGAGAATGCAATGCTCTGTCTTGCATCATACTCACACCCTCTTTATCTAAACAAAGCTTGGCCTAATACTAAGCCGCCTCCTGTGCGTCAGGGTGTGCGTTGTTGTGTAGCCGACATGCTCGAGTTTCTCACACTGTTTTGGTGGAAACAGACTAGTACGCATGTAATATGTTTGTGCATGTCTGTGTAGGTGGGCCCTATCCTATGGGTTTGAGCCTGTGTGAGAGCCTTCCCTAGCCTTATAAGACTCTGGATGCCACAACAGTACTACCCTTAGCCCCTCTCCTCTCTCTCTCTACACTCACAGCAGCCATCACTTAGCATTCCTGTTTGCCAAACACTTCCTTCTTACACTGCCCGGGGTTGCCACAGGGATAGGTACACTCACACTATGACCACTCCTGTTGCTTGGGCAACGCCTCCGGAAAGCTGAGCCCTGGTTTGGAATGCCACACACACACATATATATATACACACATACACATCCCTCTGGACTAGAACTCCTGAGTGGGGGAGGTGTGTTCATTGAGTGATTTCATTGGACGACGAGCATGTAAAATTCAACCAGTTTGTTGTCATAATGAATTAACCGAGAAGGTAATGCAGCTGTAGAATGTAGCCGAAGCCATGGCGAAGCTATTTTTGTAGTCAGTCGATAAATAGTAAACAAGTTTTGTAAAAGTGCAAGTTTCCGTCCTCCTGGACCATCCCTCAGAGGGATGTTGGATCCACTGCAGATAGACTCTCTCTATGCAGCAGACACGGTGCTTTTAGACAGCAGAAAGCTGACACTCTGATTTCTGTATTTTCTTAGAGAACAGCAGTGCCGCTCACTCTTGTTGAATGCAGAATGTTTTTACCCTTGAATGGGATAGATGATGCCGCAAAGGTTTATCAATTGCCTTTTTAGTACTAGGAAGTGAAGTGACCACAATTCTCATACGCATAGGCTTATATTTACAGCACCGATGGTAAAGCAAAACAATAACTCATTTTGATTGGTCGTGCTGCTCTTTACTAGTATGACTAAAGTTGGTTTTGTTTTCCCTGACTTCTCCATGTTCTCCACGACGTGTGCAGTACATTTTATTTAGTGTTAGTCCATTTTGATGTGTGTGGCAGTGTGCATGTGGGATGTCTCTCTGACTCTCTCGGTAGTGATGCAGTAGTAGTGTGTAAAGCAGAGGACTGGGCCTGCCTGTGACTGCAGGCTAAGATGACATAAACGGGCACCGTACAGAGTGATCTACAGTACAGTGTATAGAGACTGACAGTTCAGACTAGAGAAAGAGGGTGTGTGTGTTTGTCCTACAGTGGGGTGCGGGAACCCCCCCCCTCATTATTATTTTAATGGAACTCAGTCCGGCTTTAAACTTACTCTTGAAAGTTGTAATAGTAGAATGCACAAAATGCAATATATAAATTGTGTATCACCAGTTCCTCTTGTCATGTCCATCGTTACAGACCTCAGAGAGAGATTTCTAATCCGAAAGGTGCACATCAACTAGCCCATGTTAGCTGACATTTTAATTATTATTATTTTTTTAGCCCATAGATATAGTTGTAATTTTATTCACTGAAATATCCCATGAATACACATTAGACATGGCAATATTTATAGAATTGCAAGAAATTAGCTTTAAAACTGCAACATTTTCTTTGTGTAGTATTGCAGGAAATAAGCTTTAAACCTGCTAAATTCTCTCCACCAACGACAAGGGTGTGAACAGTGAGTCATGAACGGGTGCTTGTGCCCATAGAAATAGATGTGGTGCGTACAGGGGGTGTTCCCTAATGCTGGAAGGGGGCCCCGAGTGGGAAAGTTAGTGAATCCTTGCCCTACATGGTGCTTCAATACACCGTGGGCATCCCCATGCTGTGCAGTGACACGCTGGCTTAATTCACTTATTACAAGATGTAAGATTACCCTAAGAGGAGAAAATGTACTCATGAAAATTCCCTTTCAAATGTAGCTGACATATCCTTCCTTCCCATTTGAATGGCATGGTGAATTTAAACACCTAGAGGATTTGTTTTAAAAACCAGGCCGCTATGGGGATGTTCTCTGTGATCTTGACTAAAACATATACACACTGCCGTGTGTGTGTGTGTGTGTGTGTGTGTGTGTGTGTGTGTGTGTGTGTGTGTGCGCGCGTGCGCCCCCTTCATGCACTGGCTGTATTCATTAGTGGCAGGCAGTAGCAGCTCTCAGATGAATGTGGAGTCTCCTGGGGGTTTGTCGTGGTGGTGCTGGGGGGTGACTCTAAGCTCCCTTTCCAAGGTCAGTTCACAGATATGTGTCTATACTGAGCTTGTTGCTATAGCCACACTAATGCGTCATTCCCCTTTCCTTTCTCATTTATTTTTCAGATTTGTGATATTTAGGCAAAGACTAAAGTCACACTCTGTTTATCTTACAATGTGATTTTAATTAGTTTTATTTCACCAATGTTTTAGTTGTGATGGATGGTTGAATTTGTAACTTGTTTGTGTTTCAGGGAGATCCAGCTGCTCCGGAGACTTCAGAACAAAAATGTGATCCATTTGGTGGACGTGTTGTACAATGAAGAGAAGCAGAAAATATATTCTTTCTTTGTGTGTGTGTGTGTGTGTGTGTACATTTTAAGCACCATTAGTGTGTGTGTGTGGAATGTTTGTAAATTGATGAGGGTGGAAAGATTTCCTTATGAATTGTCTACTCCCCTACTTCCACTCTGTTGAAGTGAACTCTGACACTGCAGGCTCTCCTAGCTGTGTGTGTGCCCCTCTATCCTGCAGCAGTGGAGAGAATCTTGATGCAGACATAACTAAGCAGCTAATACTGTCATGCCCAGGCATTGCCTGTCTGCAAACGCTCTTTCTCCTCCTCTCTCTGTCTGCACACACTCTTTCTCCTCCTCCTCTCTCTGTCTGCACACACTCTTGCTCCTCCTCCTCTCTCTGTCTGCACACACTCTTGCTCCTCCTCCTCTCTCTGTCTGCACACACTCTTGCTCCTCCTCCTCCTCCTCTCTCTGTCTGCACACACTCTTGCTCCTCCTCTCTCTGTCTGCACACACTCTTGCTCCTCCTCCTCCTCTCTCTGTCTGCACACACTCTTGCTCCTTCTCCCTATCTTACATGGGTCATAACCAGTAACCAGTTGAGCCCTTCCACCCATGTTTGGTTTTCTTGGGAGTAATAGCCGGCATATTTTACACAGAGCTCAGTGTACCGACACAAACGCTGGCATGTTGTATAGGATACATGTTAGTCTTTTAACAGATGCTCTCATCCAGAGTGATTTACTTAGTGCATTCATCGTAAGGTGGCTAGGCGAGACAACCACATCAGTCACTCTATTCTGAATCATCCCACTTCTCTTACCCTACCATATCTACCTAGAGGTTTTCTTGCTAAGATGATGTCACATTGATTATGAGCCAAACGATTATACAGCTGCGGCCAAATATATTGGCACCCTTGCACTTTTCTTAAAGGGATACTTCGGGATTTTGGCAATTAATTATATACTTCCCCAGAGGCTCTTTAGTGTAATTACTGAAAGGCTATCGACTTCCAGTCATTTCTCTAATGCTAGTTAAAATTTGAGCTAATGCTAGATAGCGACTTCTTTCAAACTGCAAGTGACATAAAAATGGGATCCAAGAGTTCCTCTGGGGAAGTAAATAAGCTTCAATGCCACAATCCAGAAGTATTCCTTATGAGAATATGGTCACCACACCTTGTTAACGGATTTTCAACATGGCAGAACCACCTTTTTCTAAACTTTGATTGGCACCCCAGAGATAGTACTTGGTTGCACAGCCTTTTGCCAACATATAGCTGCCAACAAATGCTTCTTGTAGCTGTCAATGAGCTTGCTGTGTAGCTTTTCTACTCTTCAGCAGCAGATTGCTCTGCTCTAGTTCTTCAACGTTTGAGGCTGCCCTCCGACTGCTGTTTCCAGATCAGATCTCGACAGGTTGTGGACAGGATTGAGATCTGGACTGTCACTGGCCACTCCAGAAAAGTGCCAATGTTTTTGTCCGTAACTGTATCTTGTTTTTGCCTTTTTATACATTTTTCTTGTTCAAATAACTCACATTCCTACTTGTTTAAAGCCTTGGAGAAACCCACCTAAACTAAATAAAACCAGACATATTTAGTTGATTTCCCACTCTGAGCCAGTAACTTTAAATGCATTATGTACAAGAAAAATGTATTTCCTTTTCTGTTGTGTTTTAATATGGCAGTTTGTTTGTTTAGTGTGTAAATGCTTTTCATTAGTGTGTTGTTTTGAGTATTCCCTTGACTCCCTGTCTCACGTATATGGTGATGGAGTATTGCGTATGTGGGATGCAAGAAATGCTGGACAGCGTCCCAGAGAAAAGATTTCCAGTATTTCAAGCTCACGGGTAAGTTTCTCGCCAGCTCGCTCTATCCTCTTGCCCCTCTCTCGCTCTATCCTCTCGCCCCTCTCTCGCTCTATCCTCTCGCCCCTCTCTCGCTCTATCCTCTCGCCCCTCTCTCGCTCTATCCTCTCGCCCCTCTCTCGCTCTATCCTCTCGCCCCTCTCTCGCTCTATCCTCTCGCCCCTCTCTCGCTCTATCCTCTCGCCCCTCTCTCGCTCTATCCTCTCGCCCCTCGCTCGCTCTATCCTCTCGCCCCTCGCTCGCTCTATCCTCTCGCCCCTCGCTCGCTCTCGCTCTATCCTCGCCCCTCGCTCGCTCTCGCTCTATCCTCGCCCCTCGCTCGCTCTCGCTCTATCCTCGCCCCTCGCTCGCTCTCGCTCTATCCTTGCCCCTCGCTCGCTCTCGCTCTATCCTCGCCCCTCGCTCGCTCTCGCTCTATCCTCTCGCCCCTCGCTCGCTCTATCCTCTCGCCCCTCGCTCGCTCTATCCTCTCGCCCCTCGCTCGCTCTATCCTCTCGCCCCTCGCTCGCTCTATCCTCTCGCCCCTCGCTCGCTCTATCCTCTCGCCCCTCGCTCGCTCTATCCTCTCGCCCCTCGCTCGCTCTATCCTCTCGCCCCTCGCTCGCTCTATCCTCTCGCCCCTCGCTCGCTCTATCCTCTCGCCCCTCGCTCGCTCTATCCTCTCGCCCCTCGCTCGCTCTATCCTCTCGCCCCTCGCTCGCTCTATCCTCTCGCCCCTCGCTCGCTCTATCCTCTCGCCCCTCGCTCGCTCTATCCTCTCGCCCCTCGCTCGCTCTATCCTCTCGCCCCTCGCTCGCTCGCTCTATCCTCTCGCCCCTCGCTCGCTCTCGCTCTATCCTCTCGCCCCTCGCTCGCTCTCGCTCTATCCTCTCGCCCCTCGCTCGCTCTCGCTCTATCCCCTCGCTCGCTCTTCGCTCGCTCTCGCTCTATCCTCTCGCCCCTCGCTCGCTCTCGCTCTATCCTCCCATTCACTCACTCTATCGTCCCATCCGCTCGCTCTCGACTCTGACTCTATCCTCGCCATCGCTCTATCCGCCCGCCCCTCGCTCTATCCGCCCGCCCCTCGCTCTATCCGCCCGCCCCTCGCTCTATCCGCCCGCCCCTCGCTCTATCCGCCCGCCCCTCGCTCTATCCGCCCGCCCCTCGCTCTATCCGCCCGCCCCTCGCTCTATCCTCTCGCCCCTCGCTCTATCCTCTCGCCCCTCGCTCTATCCTCTCGCCCCTCGCTCTATCCTCTCGCCCCTCGCTCTATCCTCTATCAGCTCGCCCCTGGCTCTATCCTCTATCTCCTCGCACCCCTCGCTCGCACTCGCACCCCTCGCTCGCACTCGCACCCCTCGCTCGCACTCGCTCTATCCTCCCATTCACTCACTCTATCGTCCCATCCGCTCGCTCTCGACTGACTCTATCCTCGCCATCGCTCTATCCGCCCGCCCCTCGCTCTATCCGCTCGCCCCTCGCTCTATCCTCTCGGCACTCGCTCTATCCTCTCGCCCCTCGCTCTATCCTCTCGCCCCTCGCTCTATCCTCTCGCCCCTCGCTCTATCCTCTCGCCCCTCGCTCTATCCTCTCGCCCCTCGCTCTATCCTCTCGCCCCTCGCTCTATCCTCTCGCCCCTCGCTCTATCCTCTCGCCCCTCGCTCTATCCTCTCGCCCCTCGCTCTATCCTCTCGCCCCTCGCTCTATCCTCTCGCCCCTCGCTCTATCCGCTCGCCCCTCGCTCTATCCGCTCGCCCCTCGCTCTATCCGCTTGCCTCTCGGAGCTCGCTCTATCCTCTGGCTCTATCCTCTCGGAGCTCGCTCTATCCTCTGGCTCTATCCTCTCGGAGCTCGCTCTATCCTCTCGGAGCTCGCTCTATCCTCTGGCTCTATCCTCTCGGAGCTCGCTCTATCCTCTGGCTCTATCCTCTCGGAGCTCGCTCTATCCTCTGGCTCTATCCTCTCGGAGCTCGCTCTATCCTCTGGCTCTATCCTCTCGGAGCTCGCTCTATCCTCTGGCTCTATCCTCTCGGAGCTCGCTCTATCCTCTGGCTCTATCCTCTCGGAGCTCGCTCTATCCTCTGGCTCTATCCTCTCGGAGCTCGCTCTATCCGCTGGCTCTATCCTCTCGGAGCTCGCTCTATCCTCTGGCTCTATCCTCTCGGAGCTCGCTCTATCCTCTGGCTATATCCTCTCGGAGCTCGCTCTATCCTCTGGCTCTATCCTCTCGGAGCTCGCTCTATCCTCTCGCTCTATCCTCTCGGAGCTCGCTCTATCCTCTCGGAGCTCGCTCTATCCTCTCTCCCGGAGCTCGCTCTATCCTCTCGGAGCTCGCTCTATCCTCTCGCCCCTCACTCTATCCTCTCGGAGCTCGCTCTATCCTCTGGCTCTATCCTCTTGGAGATCGCTCTATCCTCTGGCTCTATCCTCTTGGAGCTCGCTCTATCCTCTCCCCCGTCGCTTGCTCTATCCTCTCGGAGCTCGCTCCATCAACTCTCTCCCGTCGCTCGCTCTATCCTCTCGGAGCACGCTCTATCCTCTGGCTCTATCCTCTCGGAGCTCGCTCTATCCTCTCGCTCTATCCTCTCGGAGCTCGCTCTATCCTCTCGGAGCTCGCTCTATCCTCTCTCCCGGAGCTCGCTCTATCCTCTCGGAGCTCGCTCTATCCTCTCGCCCCTCACTCTATCCTCTCGGAGCTCGCTCTATCCTCTGGCTCTATCCTCTTGGAGATCGCTCTATCCTCTGGCTCTATCCTCTTGGAGCTCGCTCTATCCTCTCGGAGCTCGCTCCATCCTCTCCCCCGTCGCTCGCTCTATCCTCTCGGAGCTCGCTCCATCAACTCTCTCCCGTCGCTCGCTCTATCCTCTCGGAGCACGCTCTATCCTCTCGCCCCTCACTCTATCCTCTCGGAGCTCGCTCGCTCTCGCTTTATCCTCTCGCTCTCGCTTTATCCTCTCGCCTCTCGCCCTGTCCCCCCCTCTCTCTCGCCCTATCGCTTCTCTCTCTTCCCACTGCTATTATTAGTGTGTGCTTCTGTGCAGAGTCTACTCCCAGACTAAGTTTAGGGCCAGTATCTTACAGGACTGCAAAGCTCTCCTTTGCAGGAATACCTGGTCAATGGGCAAATCCCCAGCTGTTAGATGACTGGTGCAGATAGGGAGTTTACACTGATTTATAGCCACACATTTGAATAAAACACATTAAATTGCTTGGATTGATACGTCATGTATGGCTGAATTCACACTCTTCTCACTGATGTTGAGGGATTTATGCAAAATAGAAACGTATGCACAGATCTCAAGTTAGACTACATTAGCTCTATGGTGAATCCTGTCTGTCGTGTCTCTGTCTTTCTCTGTCTGTGTGTCTCTCTCAGGTACTTTTTACAGCTGTTAGATGGTCTTGAATATTTGCACAGCCAGGGAATCGTTCACAAAGACATTAAACCAGGGAATCTGCTGCTGACCACCGACGGCACGCTCAAGATCTCAGACCTGGGCGTGGCAGAGGTGAGAGGTCAAATATAATTTACCTGTATTACCAACTATTAGGGACATACAGATAACTGCCAAAATAAAGGCTCTGTTCAGGTGTGGGGTCTGTTTTCCTGGCATGGTTAAGGTCCACTCAACCCCTTAGAGGGCAAGGTAAACGCCAATAAATACACAGACATTCTGAGTGATCACCTTCAGCCCTATGGTGAATAGTTTCTATCCTGATGAGTGGTTTCTTCCAGGATGACAATGCCCCTACAGGGCACAAGTGGCCACTGAATGGTTTGATGAGCATGTAAACCATATGCCATGGCCGTCTCAGTCACCAGATATAAACACATCTAGGATATTCTGGAGCGGCGCCTGAGACGGCGTTTTCCATCAACAAATGATGGAATTTCTGGTGGAATAATGGCGTTGCATCCCTCCAATAGAGTTCCAGACACTTGTAGAATCTATGCCAAGGCATATTGAAGCTGTTCTGGATCTTGGTGGCCCAACGCCTTATTGACACTTTTTAGGCGTTTCCTTTTATTTTGGCAGTTACCTGTTCTTAACTAATGTGTGCAGACAGCATTCTTCACTCTCTCTGAGGGTTCATGCTGATTGTGAGCTTATTCTTTCTCCCTACCTCGCTCTTATATATATATTCTTCCCCCTCTCTCCGCCAGGCTCTGCACCCGTTTGCGAAGGATGACACGTGTCGTACAAGTCAGGGCTCGCCAGCGTTTCAGCCCCCCGAGATCGCCAACGGCCTGGACACGTTTTCAGGGTTCAAAGTGGACATCTGGTCCGCAGGCGTCACACTGTGCGTAATGGCTATTGCACTGTCCACACCCCCCTCTGACCATGACCCCCAGCCCCCCCTCTGACATGACCCCCAGCCCCAAAAGACTTTGTGTTGATCTGAAAGGATGACAAATGATAACAGCCTTGTGTCGTCTAGTGCTTTTGATTATCATTATGTTGATCTTCTTTTCAACATCATCCTTTGTGTTCTTACTCATGGAAACATGAACATTCAGTCTTCAAATGGCCTTTGCTATTTTCATTATGATAATTAGTTATACATAGCTTGTGGTCCATATAAGATAACATGAAGTCTCAAACTCATGGTGTGTAATATCGTGCCTGTTTTCACTTTTCCCTGCCGTAGATACAACATTACAACGAGTCTATATCCGTTTGAAGGGGACAACATCTATAAGCTATTTGAGAACATTGGGAAGGGAGACTACAGTGTTCCTGAGGAGTGTGGCCCCTCCCTGTCAGACCTATTGCAAGGTGAGGCTGGCCATGATGACTGACTTAGCTGTTCATTCAGCTCATCACTTTACACTGCACTCTGTCAAAGTGGATCACTCCGGTCATGGAGAGCTTTCTTCCAGGTCAACTTCAACGACCCAATGCAGTTCCTCATGGTCTAAATGGAAGATCGTCTGAATGTTACTGCTGGGCTGGAGGGGAAAAAACAGCACACTGCTATTTATCCATCCTTCTGCGTTAGTCAGGGGAGTCACTGGACTAGACTGAGAAATGCCCTGTGGCGTTGCCTGAGCTTGTCCAGTAGATGGCACCATGACGTTGACTCTGTCATAATCGGAGGCCTGTAATCTATGCAGAATGCATTAGTGGAAGATTTGGGGTTTCTCAGGGCAGGCTTGGTTACAGCTAGATATGTTCACGTTTTAGTTAGCCTAACGCTTTTCTTGACCTAATTCTCCTAACCTGCCATGTGAATTGTCCTAACCTGCCATGTGAATTCTCATAACCTGCTGCAAAGAGTTACTTCTGCTAGTCTAAACTGGTGTGCCTGCCCTGAGAAGTGTGTTCAGAATAACGCGATACTCCACAACCTGCACTCTAATGAAATTCTTCTGCACACTTTCCCATTGATATAGGAACAGCAGTGGACTATTAAAATGGCCTCGGCAAAGGACGGATGTGTATTCACCTAACCTCTGCAGTCACTAAACTAGGTCCACTGCTTGCAGCCCTGCACTTAAAGTTGTGACTATGCATGGGCATACTGTACAACCACAGACAATGAGATTTGGCCTTGGGGACTTCAGTGATAAAAGGGATATATTTTATTCAGAGAAGAGAAATATAAGGACACCTTGTGGTGCAGACTAGATGCATCAAAATGAAATAAACTAGAAATGGTACGCTGGAAACCGAGAAATCATATTATACATTTTGTATTGGTGTTCAGTAAGGTTTTTGTTCATCCTTGTGACATGTAGAAGTGTGTGTGCACAGTAGTATTTGTATTACATTAAAAGCCTCGAAGTAGTGATTATCTAGGCATTCTAGAAAGTACTGAATCACTTTCTAACCACAAAGGCACAGTTGATCTGATTGGTATTGAAGGGATTAGGGCATTAGGTTAATAGCAATGGGTAGCGTAGGACAGGGCAAAGGTTTTCCTCTGCAGTAGAGCCTTGCCTGCAACGCCCATCATAGCTTTCCAATAAGACCCACACACATCTTGTGAACGAGACTAGATTCAGAATGGAATCGTTTTCGTCGTCAATCTTCTTTGTAGTCAAAGCAATGCTTGATCTACAATGAAAGCTTATCAATAGTCGTAGAAACGGGTTTCTGTTGCTTTAGGCAGCTCTGTCATTGACTGCGGCGGTCCATTTCCTCTTGATGTGTGACGTATAGATGTGTCTGGAGACGCAGCCCAGGTCTGAGAGCTAGCCTGCAATTACCGTCTCTAAAATAAGCTCCCTGCCTGGCACAAAAGGTGTCCTTCAGCACCCCCATGAATAGCATCAGCACGCATGGCGTACTTCAAATGTACATCGCGTCATCAGTGATGCAGCGCTTAATGCAAAAGTGTTGATTTTTTTTTGCCCCTTTTTCTCCCCAGTTTTGTGATATCCAATTGGTAGATAGTCTTGTCCCATTGCTGTACGGACTCTGGAGAGGTGAAGGTCGAGAGCCGATCGTCCTCCAAAACACGACCCTGCCAAGACGCACTGCTTCTTGACACACTGCTCGCTTAACCCGGAGGCCAGTTGTATCAATGTGTCGGAGGAAACACCATACACCTGGCGACCGTGTGCATGCGCCTGGCCCGCCACAGGAATCGCTAGTGCGTGATGGGACAAGGACATCCCAGCCGGCCAAACCCTTCCCTAACCCGGATGACGCTGGGCCAATTGTGCATCGCCTCATGGGTCTCCCGGGTCGCGTCCGGCTCCGACATAGCCCGTTATCGAACCAGGAGCAAAAGTCATTTTTGAAGATGTGAATTACTGCTTTAGTGTAGGCTAGGGTCGAATATTTTCCCGGTATTTTAGAAATGTTCCATCCCGAGAATAAATGTCCTCAGAGTATTTCCCGACAAAACCGGATGTGTCATTCAAAAGCATATAAATACATCTGGATTTGATTAGAGTTTTGATCAACATGAACATTCAAGCCGGCTGCTAGCTGAGCCTAATGAACCATATATTAAATACATTTTATGAGCCCTACATTAAATTACATTTTAATGAGCCCAAGCCCAAATGATTGTGCAGTTATCAAATAATTATATGATATAGGCTGCTGCACATTACGCATGACAGAAAAGCCCATAGATGTAGCTGGTTACATGCTCTCTTGGGGAAATAAATGAAACTAGCTCCAGTAGGCTAATCTTTTTGAGTGTGAACTCTATTCTATGGACTGAAATTAGACCCATCATTCAAACCATAATAAAGTAGGGAGAGAACATGTGATTCTGGTGCAGCAAAGTTACAAGTATAGGCTAGCAAATTTGATTTAGATTTGGAAATATATGGCCTATTTGTATAATTAGTAGGCTGACCCATATTTCCCCTAATGTTATTAGCTACCTCTTTCTCTCTGTTGCTTCATTCCTTCCTCACTTTCAACAGTTTAAATTAAATATGTTTTGTCGTCCTTATCTTAATTATTCTAATGACATCAATGAATAATATAATTAGATGCAGAAGGCTTTCACTTCTCATCATGAAGATTGATTGAATGGTTATGGGTCTGAACAAATAACTGCTATAGCCTATACCCATCACGCATCCGCTCTTCTTTCAAACTACCCGTGAGTTCTATTGGCTGCTGTATTCAACTTTCAAACTACCCGTGAGTTCTATTGGCTGCTGTATTCAACATTCAAACTACCCGTGAGTTCTATTGGCTGCTGTATTCAACATTCAAACTACCCGTGAGTTCTATTGGCTGCTGTATTCAACATTCAAACTACCCGTGAGTTCTATTGGCTGCTGTATTCAACATTCAAACTACCCGTGAGTTCTATTGGCTGCTGTATTCAACATTCAAACTACCCGTGAGTTCTATTGGCTGCTGTATTCAACATTCAAACTACCCGTGAGTTCTATTGGCTGCTGTATTCAACATTCAAACTACCCGTGAGTTCTATTGGCTGCTGTATTCAACATTCAAACTACCCGTGAGTTCTATTGGCTGCTGTATTCAACTTTCAAACTACCCGTGAGTTCTATTGGCTGCTGTATTCAACATTCAAACTACCCGTGAGTTCTATTGGCTGCTGTATTCAACATTCAGTGAAAAAGAACTTGTGTCCCCGTTCAAATAGTCTTGGTGTAAGATATGCAACAACAACAAAAAGTCAAGCGACCTATTCTAGTCTAGCTTTTCTTACATGGGACTGCAAGAGCTAAGGAGAGGCCATGGGAGAACACGCATGTTGCGTTAGAGACACAGGCTACAAGTTAGAAGCATATTATTCATAGCCCATTATTAATTAGCTAAATATAAGGTTAATACTGCATAGAATGTATTACCTGAAATGGGTAGGCTAGGATCTCTCTCGCACTCCTATACACAGTCACAAGTTTGGACACACCTAAGTTTTTATTTTATTTCTACAAGTTCTACAAGTTCTACAAGTAAACATTGTAGAATAATAGTGAAGACCTAAACTATGAAATAACACACATGGAATCATGAAGTAACCAAAAAAGAGTTAAAGAAATCAAAATATATTTGAGATTCTTCAAAGTAGGCACCCTTTGCCTTGACAGTTTTGCACACTCTTGGCATTCTCTCAACCAGCTTCATGAGATAGTCACCTGGAATGCATTTCAATTAACAGGTGTGCCTTGTTAAGTTAATTTGTGGAATTTGTTTCCTTATTGCGTTTGAGCCAATCAGTTGATGTGACAAGGTAGGGGTGGTGTACAGAAGATAGCCCTATTTGGTAAAAGACTGAGTCCATATTATGGCAAGAACAGCTCAAATAAGCAAAGAGAACCGACAGTCCATCATTACTTCAATCCGGAAAATTTCAAGAACTTTGAAAGTTTCTTCAAGTGCAGTTGCAAAAACCATCATGCGCTATGATGAAACTGGCTCTCATGAAGCATAGAGGTGGGGGTGCTTTGCTGAAGACACTGTCTGTTTATTTAGAATTCAAGGCATGACTACCACAGCATTCTGCAGTGATACGCCATCATATCTGGTTTGCACTTAGTCCCACTATCATTTGTTTTTCAACAGGACAATGACCCAAAACACACCTCCAGGCTGTGTAAGGGCTATTCTAAAGTTTTTTTATTAAATTGTTTTATTTCCTCATCAATCGACACACAATACCCCAAATGGGTTTTAGATTTTCTTTGCAAATTTATTCAAAATAAAATACCAATACATTTACATTTACATAAGTATTCAGACCCTTTACTCATTATTGTGTTGAAGCACATTTTGGCAGCAATTGGGTATGATGCTACAAGCTTGGCACACGTATTTGGGGAGTTTCTCCTATTCTTCTCTGCAGGTCCCCTCAAGCTCTGTCAGGATGGATGGGAAGTGTCGCTGCACAGCCATTTTCAGGTCTCTCCAGAGATTTTCAATCGGGTTTAAGTCCGGTCTCTGGGTTGGCCACTCAAGGACATTCAGACTTGTCCCGAAGGCACTCCTGCATTGTGTTGGCTTTGTGCTTAGGGTCGTTGTCCTGTTGGAAGATGAACCTTTGCCCACAGTCTGAGGTCCTGAGTGCTCTGGAGTAGGTTACTTTGTTCTTGCCCTCAATCCTGACTAGTCTCCCAGTCCCTGCCGCTGAAAAATATCCACACAGCATGATTCTGCCACCACCATGCTTCACCGTAGGGATAGTTTTGGCCTGGTGATGAGCGGTGTCTGGTTTCCTCCAGACGTGACACTTTTGGCAAATTCCAAGCCGGCTGCCATGTGCCTTTTTACTGAGGAGTGACATCCATCTGGCCACTCTACTATAAAGGACAGATTGGTGGAGTGGTGCAGAGATAGAAGGTTCTCCCATCTCCACAGAGGAACTCTAGAGCTCTGTCAGAGTGACCATCGGGTTCTTGGTCTCCTCCCTGACCAAGGCCCTTCTCCCCTGATTGCTCAGTTTGGCAGGGCGGCCAGCTCTAGGAAGAGTCTTGGTGGTCCTAAACATCTTCCGTTTAAGAATGATGGAGACCACTGTGTTCTTGGGCACCTTTTTTTAATACTGCAGAAATGTTTTCGTACCCTTGCCCAGATCTGTGCCTCCACCCAATCCTGTCTTGGAGCTCTACGGACAATTCATTTGACCTCATGGCCTGGTTTTTGCTCTGACATGGACCCTTTTTATATAAACGGGTGTGTGCCTTTCCAAATCAAACTTTATTTGCCACAAGTGTAGACTTTACTGTGAAATGCTTACTTACAAGCCCTTAACCAAGAAGAAAATATTTACCAAGTAGGCTAAAATAAAAAGTAACACAATAAGAATAACAGGAATGAGGCTATATACAGGGGGCACCGATACCGAGTTGGTGTGCGGGAGTACAGCCTAGTTGAGGTAATCTGTTGAGTCTCATAGCAAATGGTCTCTGTTGCTTCATTCCTTCCTCACTTTCAACAGTTTAAATTAAATATGTTTTGTCGTCCTTATCTTAATTATTCTAATGACATCAATGAATAATATAATTAGATGCAGAAGGCTTTCACTTCTCATCATGAAGATTGATTGAATGGTTATGGGTCTGAACAAATAACTGCTATAGCCTATACCCATCACGCATCCGCTCTTCTTTCAAACTACCCGTGAGTTCTATTGGCTGCTGTATTCAACTTTCAAACTACCCGTGAGTTCTATTGGCTGCTGTATTCAACATTCAAACTACCCGTGAGTTCTATTGGCTGCTGTATTCAACATTCAAACTACCCGTGAGTTCTATTGGCTGCTGTATTCAACATTCAAACTACCCGTGAGTTCTATTGGCTGCTGTATTCAACATTCAAACTACCCGTGAGTTCTATTGGCTGCTGTATTCAACATTCAAACTACCCGTGAGTTCTATTGGCTGCTGTATTCAACATTCAAACTACCCGTGAGTTCTATTGGCTGCTGTATTCAACATTCAAACTACCCGTGAGTTCTATTGGCTGCTGTATTCAACATTCAAACTACCCGTGAGTTCTATTGGCTGCTGTATTCAACTTTCAAACTACCCGTGAGTTCTATTGGCTGCTGTATTCAACATTCAAACTACCCGTGAGTTCTATTGGCTGCTGTATTCAACATTCAGTGAAAAAGAACTTGTGTCCCCGTTCAAATAGTCTTGGTGTAAGATATGCAACAACAACAAAAAGTCAAGCGACCTATTCTAGTCTAGCTTTTCTTACATGGGACTGCAAGAGCTAAGGAGAGGCCATGGGAGAACACGCATGTTGCGTTAGAGACACAGGCTACAAGTTAGAAGCATATTATTCATAGCCCATTATTAATTAGCTAAATATAAGGTTAATACTGCATAGAATGTATTACCTGAAATGGGTAGGCTAGGATCTCTCTCGCACTCCTATACACAGTCACAAGTTTGGACACACCTAAGTTTTTATTTTATTTCTACAAGTTCTACAAGTTCTACAAGTAAACATTGTAGAATAATAGTGAAGACCTAAACTATGAAATAACACACATGGAATCATGAAGTAACCAAAAAAGAGTTAAAGAAATCAAAATATATTTGAGATTCTTCAAAGTAGGCACCCTTTGCCTTGACAGTTTTGCACACTCTTGGCATTCTCTCAACCAGCTTCATGAGATAGTCACCTGGAATGCATTTCAATTAACAGGTGTGCCTTGTTAAGTTAATTTGTGGAATTTGTTTCCTTATTGCGTTTGAGCCAATCAGTTGATGTGACAAGGTAGGGGTGGTGTACAGAAGATAGCCCTATTTGGTAAAAGACTGAGTCCATATTATGGCAAGAACAGCTCAAATAAGCAAAGAGAACCGACAGTCCATCATTACTTCAATCCGGAAAATTTCAAGAACTTTGAAAGTTTCTTCAAGTGCAGTTGCAAAAACCATCATGCGCTATGATGAAACTGGCTCTCATGAAGCATAGAGGTGGGGGTGCTTTGCTGAAGACACTGTCTGTTTATTTAGAATTCAAGGCATGACTACCACAGCATTCTGCAGTGATACGCCATCATATCTGGTTTGCACTTAGTCCCACTATCATTTGTTTTTCAACAGGACAATGACCCAAAACACACCTCCAGGCTGTGTAAGGGCTATTCTAAAGTTTTTTTATTAAATTGTTTTATTTCCTCATCAATCGACACACAATACCCCAAATGGGTTTTAGATTTTCTTTGCAAATTTATTCAAAATAAAATACCAATACATTTACATTTACATAAGTATTCAGACCCTTTACTCATTATTGTGTTGAAGCACATTTTGGCAGCAATTGGGTATGATGCTACAAGCTTGGCACACGTATTTGGGGAGTTTCTCCTATTCTTCTCTGCAGGTCCCCTCAAGCTCTGTCAGGATGGATGGGAAGTGTCGCTGCACAGCCATTTTCAGGTCTCTCCAGAGATTTTCAATCGGGTTTAAGTCCGGTCTCTGGGTTGGCCACTCAAGGACATTCAGACTTGTCCCGAAGGCACTCCTGCATTGTGTTGGCTTTGTGCTTAGGGTCGTTGTCCTGTTGGAAGATGAACCTTTGCCCACAGTCTGAGGTCCTGAGTGCTCTGGAGTAGGTTACTTTGTTCTTGCCCTCAATCCTGACTAGTCTCCCAGTCCCTGCCGCTGAAAAATATCCACACAGCATGATTCTGCCACCACCATGCTTCACCGTAGGGATAGTTTTGGCCTGGTGATGAGCGGTGTCTGGTTTCCTCCAGACGTGACACTTTTGGCAAATTCCAAGCCGGCTGCCATGTGCCTTTTTACTGAGGAGTGACATCCATCTGGCCACTCTACTATAAAGGACAGATTGGTGGAGTGGTGCAGAGATAGAAGGTTCTCCCATCTCCACAGAGGAACTCTAGAGCTCTGTCAGAGTGACCATCGGGTTCTTGGTCTCCTCCCTGACCAAGGCCCTTCTCCCCTGATTGCTCAGTTTGGCAGGGCGGCCAGCTCTAGGAAGAGTCTTGGTGGTCCTAAACATCTTCCGTTTAAGAATGATGGAGACCACTGTGTTCTTGGGCACCTTTTTTTAATACTGCAGAAATGTTTTCGTACCCTTGCCCAGATCTGTGCCTCCACCCAATCCTGTCTTGGAGCTCTACGGACAATTCATTTGACCTCATGGCCTGGTTTTTGCTCTGACATGGACCCTTTTTATATAAACGGGTGTGTGCCTTTCCAAATCAAACTTTATTTGCCACAAGTGTAGACTTTACTGTGAAATGCTTACTTACAAGCCCTTAACCAAGAAGAAAATATTTACCAAGTAGGCTAAAATAAAAAGTAACACAATAAGAATAACAGGAATGAGGCTATATACAGGGGGCACCGATACCGAGTTGGTGTGCGGGAGTACAGCCTAGTTGAGGTAATCTGTTGAGTCTCATAGCAAATGGTCTGAATACTTTCAGTTTTTTTTATTTTAACTCTGCAGCTGCAATTAAAATAAGAATTATCTTTACAATTTAAAAAAATAAGGTGACCCCCGACATCCAGATGGAGATTGGTAAATTAGACACACATTCGGTCTTCATAGTACTGTAGCATCAGCTATGCTGCAGCAAATGTAGGCCTACCTGTCAAAAAAAGGGAAAAGAGACCATGATAGGTCTACATGCGTTGTGAACTGCGCTCCATAGTGAAATGAGCTGACTCCCCACCCTGAGCGTTGATTCACCATACAGAGGCTATAGAGCAGCCACATTTAGACAGAGCATAACATTTAACAGTTCCATTTCACGCCATGCTGTTCATACAAATAATTGATTATTATTTATTGGTTTCTGGCAGTTATTTAACCCGGGAAAAAGGTTTTGGGCGGTTAATCTCGGTAGAAGGGTTCCCGCCTTTCAGCCCTAGTGTAGGCTAATCAATATATATGAGAGATCACATTTATTATTTCTTTGCTGCAGCACTGTGGGAACCTTATTGTGGCATTTTACGATGCTCTAGTGACATTTTGTTATTGTATTTGTATTGTGGGCAGTTCATGTCTCCATTGTCTGTCCTGGGATAGCCTCCACCTTGTCTTTGCAGCTGGCTACGGCATAGTAAGTATGGAGAGAAAGATGGGCTGTAGTAAGGATGGGGAAATGCAGATCCTTATAGGGCTGTTAGTGCTTTGATTCGGCGTAGAGGGTTTAATTCGGCGTAGGTGATAGGTTCCCTGTTTCTTGCCGTCTCCTAACAGATGTGGTATACAGTGAAATGTTTTCTCTTCCTCTATAGAATACATTTATTCCCCCCATTTCTTATTTTCTCCACCGTTCCTCTGTTCTTACATTCTGCTTGTTTGTCTTTACCAGGAATGCTTGAATATGATCCCGTCAAGAGGTTTTCCATACAGCACATCAGGCAACACAAGTAAGTGACTGAAGTAATCCATGTTGAAAATAGACCAAAGTCTTTACTTTAATTTCTTTCATCTTCTGATTCGATTGAACTTAAATGGCCGTCACCCTGACCATGCCACAGTCCATACAGAAGGCTGTGCTCTCTTTGCCCTTAGCGATGCTGTGAACCCTGTCACTGTTAGTATCAGACTGATCTAGAGTTCCACACAGAGTTAGAATGACTGTGGTGTGATTCTCTGGTTCCACTGCTCTTCCAGCATCGGGGACAGACCGACTGAGACATGAGGTAGCAGATGTAGCCACACTGTGTTCATATTAATGGCTGAGAGTGAATGTAATGGGATCGAACACATGGAAATTATGTTTATGATGCATTTGATAAAGTTCCAGCTATTACTATGAGCCCTACTATGAACCCTACTATGAGCCCTAAGGTGCCACCAGCAGCCTTCAACCTCAGAAAATAACAGAAAATGCCTTGGAGAGACTTCAGATTACTGATCTGTGTGTGTGTTCTTCAGAAAATGGGTAATTTAGCATACCTTGTGGTGCAGTCTAGCTGCTTCAAAATGAAATGGTACACTGGAAACGGAGGAACCATATTGTTTTTTATTGGTATGCGATATTGTCTATTTCATTATCCATTGTGACATTAAAAGCCTTAATTACTAAACCCCAACATGTCCCATCATAGGCTTAATATTATTATTAGTTACACTGTCCATTTCTGAGGCTCACTGATACTGACGTGGTGCTCCGATGACATCAGTGGATTAGAGGGAGAATGGAGGGGGAGGGGGAGAGAAGCTGTTCAAAGCATGCTGAAATCCATTTTCTCCCTTTCTGTGTGTTCAAGGAGAAGGAGACTGCAGTTTGAGAGGACTCTCTGGGTTTTAACCCTCTTAACTAAAACGAGCTCCAACGACTGCGATGAGACTTCGTTTCCATGGTTACTAATGACAGAGGCATCCTTGTGCAACAAAGGGGTTCTTGACCCTCCTGCAATTTGTGGAGCGAATGAGAGAAAAAGAGGGTGAAAGGGAAAGAAATGAACTTGAGGGATAGAGAGCGGGAGAAAAATAACCTTAATCACCCTCCTCGGCAGCCCTTCTACTGAAAGACCCTCCACAGCTGTCTCTGCTGCCTCATTTCAACTCTTTATAGCAGCACGGTGCCGTGAAGGAAAGAAAAGCAGGAAGGCAGAAGTAAACCAACCCCATTCGTCACGCTCTGAAATACACACTCCGTTTCCATATCTGGTTGGGTTGCATTAAAATGTAGCTAGGTGACGCCATATGAATACTGACTTCAGTCATGATACAAACCACTGTGGGTCAGCGTATTGGGTCGGTATAAGGCTAACCAACTGGCTTACCTAAGTAAGATGTTGTGCCAAGACTAGTTTAGTAACTACTAATACAATACCCCCTCCCTTCCATTCTTCCCCAGCTGGGTACGTAAAAAACACCCACCAACGGAGCCCCCGGTGCCCATCCCAGCCAGCGCGGAGAGCCGGGACGTGTGGCGCAGCATGACGGTGGTGCCCTACCTGGAAGACCTGCACGGCTACACCGAGGAAGAGGACCAGGAGTTCTATGACCAGGAGGATGACATCATCTACACTCAGGACTTCACTGTGCCAGGTAGGCACAGAGAGAAATACTGTGTGTGACACACACACACACACACACTAAAAATGAGTGGGAGCGAAAGAGAGAGAGAGAGAGGGACATACATACATACGGGGTCAGCGAGAGGAGTTGATATAGAGGGAGGGTAGACGTCAGTTCCATTTAAAAGGCTTGAGGAAGGAGTGTTGCAGTCTTGACAGGATTCAGTTGTCCTTTAATAGTGTATTCCACTTGTAGGTGACGTAACCAGTCTAGACTGTTAAGTGTTGTATATCATACAGCTCTGGGAAAACCCTTCTAATGGAAATGTAACATTTTCCCTCAGTTGTTGCACTGTAGACATTTTTGTCGACAGTTGCACTTCTACATCAATAAATAATCCTCTTTGCTGAGTCAGTTGGTTATAATGGCTTACGAGGATTTAAACATTTAACATGTTAGTCATTTAGCAGAGGCTCTTATCCAGAGCGACTTAGTAGTGAGTGCATACATTTTCGCACTGGTCCCCCGTGAGAATCGAACCCACAACCCTGGCGTTGCAAACGTCATGCTCTACCAATTGAGCCACACGGGACCGCCATCCGTGCAGAATTCTGAACTCGTTAGCTAGTCTTTCCTTCTTTCATAAATGTGTTGCTAGGCAACAAGGGAAATGATAACATAATGGCAGTAGTCCTTGTCGCTTTGAAGCTTGATGACCTACAAAAAAAAACATTTTCAATGGCACCACAGAGAGCTTGAATGGCAGTGGGTGAATGCATCTAATAATAGCTTACAGTGTGGGAGTATGAATGGTGATTCCAGGCACCACTCTCCCACCCACACACACGCACTCACTCAACAGTCAACACTAACTCATAACATTAGCTCAGAGCCACAATCTCTGTCTGTCTGCTAAACACACCTTAAATAAGGTGACATTTCAAACTGATTAGTTGGCACACAGCTTTGGCCTTCTGCTCTGGTATCTGTAAATGTATTGAGAAAAAAACAACTTTAAAAGGGTTTAACTGTGCAGACACAACTCCATTACCACTCTGATTGGTTGTCTCTTCTTACCATCTGCTCTCACTGGCCCAATCGCCATTGATCTTTTGACCCGACTGGTCAGAAAGATCAATAGATGAAATCTGATGAAGCAGTCAGTCACTCAATGGATTTTCTGGTGGGGTTTTCTTTTGACAATGTTTTGTCCCCCAGTCTCTATCTGCTTTGATATTTTAGTGCTATTGAGGAGGAAGAGTTTTATTCTAAAGGTCTCGTCTCTCTCAAAACATGTTTTTATAAATGCGCTTTCTACATGATGAAAGCAGTAGATTATCTGAAGGTGGTGTGTGATTGCCTCTGCAGATGTTCATGGTGTTTGTCTCTGTGTTTGTGTTGACCGGCCTATATTCTCTCTCTCTGTCCTCCAGGGCAGGTACCAGAGGAGGATTTGGATGAGGCTGAGGTGGATCTGAGCCGGGCCCAGGCCAAGCCTGTGTGTGTAAACGGGACGGAGAGCAAGGCCAAGCCAGAGCGCAGGTCCTCCTCCTCATCCAATCCCTCCCGCAAAGGAGTCTCCACAGCCAGCAAGATACGCAAGTTCTCCACCTGCAAACAGCAATGACCCCACCTCAACAACCCATCTGGTGAGAAGGGTGTGTGTGTAGGTTTGTGTGTCGCAAGGTTATTGTAGGAAATTAAAACTAATCCTGAATTATTTTTTTTTCGTAAACTGAAATAAAATGATTAACAAACCCGTTTTGAAAAACTACTGGACTACTTTGACTCCAACTAACTAAAATAAAAACCATCATGAATTATGTTCGGTTGAAGTTTCCCCTGAACTTCTGGGAAACATCCAATGGGTTTTCAAGCTATTAAAAACATATATTTTTTTAAGATTCTGAATCTGGTGGGTAAATGCTGCCAGGTGATAGGCCTATTTGAAACATCCCTATCTTGTGCATCACTCACTAGCTGTTGCGTGCTAACGGGGAAGTAATCTGCTAGCCAAAGGGCTGGCGTGGAGTGTGAACAATGGCGACAGCAAACCCTAAACCACCAGTGGGTCAGTTGACCATATTTCTATTACCAGTCTCGGCGCTAATCCTTTTAAAGTCCCATTGAGATTGACTTTCTCATTTAAACTAGGGCTGTCAAAGTTACCACATTAACACAGGAGCGGTTTATCAGCGGAAACTTTTTTCTTCAATGCACGGAACCTTTTTTTAAGCGCACATGTTTCCTCACTGACCCTTTTAAGCGCAGAACGGATCACAGCTTCAGCACAGATGGAACAATGAGCCAGATATTTCACCGGATGTATACATGTGAAGCATCTAGTTGGTGTTTCCACTCACTACCAAATATGGTAATGAAAGGAAGCCCAGTGGGAGAAGATGGAGCGAGATGGATTTTGGCCGACGTTCTGTGAATTTTCTCATCGATTAAACATATCTCAATACAGTTTTCTGTTTCCAAAACTAGAATCCGTTAGAATCTGAGTGGACTTAAGTTTTGTAGATTTTACCCTTTGCCAAAGTAATTTTAAAAAATGGCGTTCTTTAGGAGCGCAAGGGCGAATTTAGTTATTGGCGTTCCCTAACGGAAATATGCAAATGCATGCTAGAACGCACTAATAGGACCTCGCTAGCTCTTGCTTGGGTCTGCCCACTATGATTAATTTTCTCCCATTGGAAATGACTGGCTGTGATCTACACTATACATCCAAAAGTATTGGGACACCCCTTCAAGTTATTGGATTCGTCTGTCCTCGGTTGCAGCACTCACTACCAAGTTTCAAACTGCCTCTGAAAGATACCTCAGCACAAGAACTGTTTGTCGGGAGCTTAATGAAATGGGTTTCCATAATTTTGGAATGAGTTGTTCGGTGAACAGGTGTCCACTTACTTTTGGTCATGTAGTGTACCTTGGGCTAGTAATAAACATTTGGCTTCAGTCAATGTTTGTGTCTTTAAAAATCTAATGTTATTGGTCACATACACATGGTTAGCAGATGTTAATGCGAGTGTAGTGAAATGCTTGTGCCTCTAGTTTCCACAGTGCAGTAAAATCTAACTAGTAATCTAACAAATTCACAACAATTATACAAATGTAAAGGGATGAATAAGACTTAAATATATGGATGAGCGATGACAGGCAGATGCAGTAGATGGTGTAGAATACAGTATATACAGTTGAAGTCGAAGTTTACATACACCTTAGCCAAATACATTTAAACTCAGTTTTTCACAATTCCTGACATTTTAATCCTAGTAAAAATGCCCTGTCTTGCCCTGTCACCGTGATACAGTGAAATAATCTGTCTAAACAATTGTTGGAAAAATTACTTGCCTCAAGTACAAAGTAGATGTCCTAACCGACTTGCCAAAAATATAGTTTGTCAACAAGAAATTTGTGGAGTGGTTGATAAAGGAGTTTTAATGACTCCAACCTAAGTGTATGTGATCTTCCGACTTCAACTGTACATGAGATGAGTAATGTAGGATATGTAAACATGATTAAAAGTGGCATTATTTAAAGTGACTAGCGATACCTCTATGTGAACATTATTAAAGTGCCGTTATTAAAGTGACTGATGCCTTTATTAAGTCTGTTTATTTAAGTGGCCAGTGATTTTAGTCTGTATATTGGCAGCAGCATCTCTGTGTTAGTGATGGCTGTTTAACAGTCTGATGGCCTTGAGATAGAAGCTGTTTTTCAGTCTCTCGGTCCCGCTTTGATGCACCTGTACTGACCTCGCCTTCTGGATGATAACGGGGTGAACAGGCATGATGATTTTACAGCGCTAAAGACCGTGTGCCTCTAGCCAAAATCATGTCAAAGTTAAGGCCAATATTACCGGGGCGCTTTCTTTCTGCCACGGATTCGTGCGCATGTCGCTGGCCGTTTTAAACTACTCACGAGACGCTATTTTTGGTGTTTCATAAAACTACATTGGTTTAGCTAGCTAGTCATGTTACCTACCTAGCTAGCAAACTGAGAACTTGATCACTGACTAGGCTTTGCACTAATTTAGATGGCAAAGGAAGAACTGCAAAGGCAATAGGCTACTCAGAGATCCGTTTAAAGAGTGGGGTGTGTGAGAGCGTGAGTAAGTGGGCGAGTTCGTTTTGCATGGCCCGGTGCCCCGGGTGGGTGGAGATTTCACTTAAGGACCAATTTGAATGGTCTAAAATGTGCCAACTCCGCCTACCCAGTGCACCAGTCCATGCAAAACGAACTCACCCAGTTAAAGGGTTTGGGTGGGAGAATGTGTAGGACTGTATGTGTAAAGTTTATCTGAACAGTACATATGATTAGAGTAATTCCTAACATTGGTTGGACAAGTTATTTTTTCCCCCTAGTCGCTCATTTAGAATGCTTTAAGTGTGTGTGTGTGTGCATTCAACTTCAAGCACATTCATAAGAGGGAGAAGGCCTACTCAACATTGGGTGCTTCAATGGCTTTCTGTTCGTAACCTTTGTGTTTATGGTGAACTAGAAGGCAAGAAGTGACATCCCAAAAAACAACTATTCATCACATAAATGGCTGCTAGCCTCCCATGTATATGCTACTTTCTGTCCTTAACACTAAAAATAAACAAAATAATAGAAACAAATGAAATAAGAATGTTTTTCTCAAAGTAAATAAACTAGTAAATCAGGTCAGAAAGCTAACAAACTAAACAATTTAAAAAATATATATTATCAACTATAATAACCGTGTGTGTGTACAGTCGTGGCCAAAAGTTGAGAATGACACATATTCATTTTCAGTCTGCTGCCTCAGTTTGTATGATGGCAATTTGCATATACTCCAGAATGTTATGAAGAGTGATCAGATGAATTGCAATTAATTGCAAAGTCCCTCTTTGTCATGCAAATGAACTGAATCCCTAAAAAACATTTCCACTGCATTTCAGCCCTGCCAGAAAAGGACCAGCTGACATCATGTCAGTGATTCTCTCGATAACACAGGTGTGAGTGTTGACGAGGACAAGGCTGGAGATCACTCTATTACGCTGACTGAGTTCGAATAACAGACTGGAAGCTTCAAAAGGAGGGTGGTGCTTGGAATCATTGTTCTTCCTCTGTCAATCATGGTTACCTTCAAGGAAACACGTGCCGTCATCATTGCTTTGCACAAAAAGGGCTTCACAGGCAAGGATATTGGTGCCAGTAAGATTGCACCTAAATCAACCATTTATCGGATCATCAAGAACTTCAAGGAGAGCGGTTCAATTGTTGTGAAGAAGGCTTCAGGGCGCCCAAGAAAGTCCATCAGGCGCTAGAACCGTCTCCTAAAGTTGATTCGGGGCACCACCAGTACAGAGCTTGCTCAGGAATGACAGCAGGCTGGTGTGCGTGCATCTGCACGCACAGTGAGGTGAAGAGTTTTGGAGGATGGCCTGGTGTCAAGAAGGGCAGCAAAGAAGCCACTTCTCTCCAGGAAAAACATCAGGGACAGACTGATATTCTGCAAAAGGTGCAGGGATTGGACTGCTGAGGACTGGGGTAAAGTCATTTTCTCTGAAACCCCTTTCCGATTGTTTGGGACATCCGTAAAAAAGCTTGTCCAGAGAAGACGAGGTGAGCTCTACCATCAGTCCTGTGTCAAGCCAACAGTAAAGCATCCTGAGACTCATTCAAATAAAAACATTTTTTTTTTTTATTCATGTGTGGGGTTGCTTCTCAGCCAAGGGAGTGGGCTCACTCACAATTTTGCCTAAGAACACAGCCATGTAAGAATGGTCAAGAATGGTACCAACACATCCTCCTAGAGAAACTTCTCCCAACCATCCAGGAACAGTTTGGTGACGAACAATGCCTTTTCCAGCAAGATTGAGCACCTTGCCATAAGCTAATAGTGATAACTAAGTGGCTCGGGGAACAAATCATCAATATTTTGGGTCCATGGCAGGAAACTCCCCAGATCTTAATCACATTGACAACTTGTGGTCAATCCTCAAAAGGCGGATAGACAAACAAAACCCCACAAATTCTGACAAACTCCAAGCATTGATTAAGCAAGAATGGGCTGCCATCAGTCAGGATGTGGCCCAGAAGTTAATTGACAGCATGCCAGGGTAGATTGCAGAGGTCTTGAAAAAGAATGGTCAACATTGCAAATATTGACTCTTTGCATCAATTTCATGTAATTGTCAATAAAAGCCTTTGACACGTATGAAATGCTTGTAATTATAATTCTGTAGTAACATCTGACAAATCTCTAAAGTCACTGAAGCAGCAAACTTTGTGGAAATTAATATTTGTGTCATTCTCAAAACTGTTGGCCACGACTGTAGGTGTGATATTTTAAGCACTCTTGCAAAAATATTTACCCTCACCGGTCCACCTGTGTGGGAAGGCAGGGAGAAGGGGAAGGGAGGGAGACTGGGAAGGCAGGGAGAAAGGGAAGGGAAGAGATGAGAGAAACTGATTCAAGGCTTCTCTGAGTCATCTCTACGACATCACTGCTCCCCAGGCATCCTCCTAGGGACTGAGGTTCACACACACTCGCACACACCGTCTTTCCACTGGCAATCATAAAACACACGCACACACTGCAGAGCTACTTGGTTGGATATGCAGCAGTCTCTGTATTAATGTGTTATAGGGATGACTCACACTGGTCTAGATGGAGTGGGCTGCAGGCAGGATATTGTCTCTTGCTCGCTCCTGCTCGTGCTCGCGCTGCACCTCCCTCTCTCTCGCTGCATGTGCTCGCGCTGCACCTCCCTCCCTCTCGCTGCCCCTCCCTCTCACTGCCCCTCCCTCTCGCTGCCCCTCTCCCTCTCGCTGCCCCTCCCTCTCGCTGCCCCTCTCCCCCTCCCTCTCGCTGCCCCTCCCTCTCGCTGCCTCTCCCTCTTGCTGCCCCTCCCTCTCGCTGCCTCTCCCCTTTCTCTCTACCCCCCCCCCCCCCCCCCCTTTATTCAGCTGCTTTCTGTGCTTTGCGCCGGAGGCAGAGGGACACACTGTGCTTTGCGCCGGAGGCAGAGGGACACACTGTGTGCTTTGCGCCGGAGGCAGAGGGACACACTGTGTGCTTTGCGCCGGAGGCAGAGGGACACACTGTGTGCTTTGCGCCGGAGGCAGAGGGACACACTGTGTGCTTTGCGCCGGAGGCAGAGGTGCACACTGTGTGCTTTGCGCCGGAGGCAGAGGGGCACACTGTGTGCTTTGCGCCGGAGGCAGAGGGGCACACTGTGTGCTTTGCGCCGGAGGCAGAGGGGCACACTGTGTGCTTTGCGCCGGAGGCAGAGGGGCACACTGTGTGCTTTGCGCCGGAGGCAGAGGGGCACACTGTGTGCTTTGCGCCGGAGGCAGAGGGGCACACTGTGTGCTTTGCGCCGGAGGCAGAGGGACACACTGTGTGCTTTGCGCCGGAGGCAGAGGGACACACTGTGTGCTTTGCGCCGGAGGCAGAGGGACACACTGTGTGCTTTGCGCCGGAGGCAGAGGGACACACTGTGTGCTTTGCGCCGGAGGCAGAGGGACACACTGTGTGCTTTGCGCCGGAGGCAGAGGGACACACTGTGTGCTTTGCGCCGGAGGCAGAGGGACACACTGTGTGCTTTGCGCCGGAGGCAGAGGGACACACTGTGTGCTTTGCGCCGGAGGCAGAGGGACACACTGTGTGCTTTGCGCCGGAGGCAGAGGGACACACTGTGTGCTTTGCGCCGGAGGCAGAGGGACACACTGTGTGCTTTGCGCCGGAGGCAGAGGGACACACTGTGTGCTTTGCGCCGGAGGCAGAGGGACACACTGTGTGCTTTGCGCCGGAGGCAGAGGGACACACTGTGTGTTTTGCCTGTGCACATGTGACAAATAAGCCTTTGATGCTCAAATAAGTCAAAGCCCTTTAAATAGACTTCAAGTCTGTACGTCATAAATCATCCTATTTGTCATGCAATAGTTGTACAATGAAATGAACTATAATAAAAGCTTGCCTCTCTCTCCTCCTAGGTTTATCTTTCCCATCCTTGGCAAGGGTGAGAGAGAACTGCTGATGTTGTTCCTCCTGAACCATTTGGCTACAAACTATTCAAGGATGTCATGCGGAGAGATGGACAGAGAGCAGCAGAGAAAGACTGTACCCTCAAGGGTCTTTGTGTGAAGTGGCTCTTTGTGTTTCCGTTCCCCCCTCTGTTCTTTTGCTCCCTCCGTCCTCCCCTCTCAGGCTGTCCCAGAGGAGGTATGGCTGGCCGTGCAAGTCCCACCTTCGTGAACTCTGACCCCATTGGTTTTAGTTCTTAGACAACCTTTTATTTGACAGAACCTAAAGATACACGTTGTAAAAGGAATTAGGTTGATAAAGAATAGCTCTTCATTTTAACTATGAGGACAGTGATACTGATATAAAAACTGCATGCTGGATTGAACTTTGAGAAAGGGAAACTGCTGAGTTAAGGACAGACAAACAGACTGAAACCTTGGCCTCCACCCCTGGTGTGTTGGGAGGGGCTTTATTGTGTTCATTAGGTTTTGTTTATTTTTTCCAATAAATCTTTTTTTATTATTATTTATATAAAACACGTCCCAACCAAATCCTGTGTGTTGTCTGGCTCCCATTTTATTTTATATTCTGAACATACACTGAGTGTACAAAACATTAAGAACACAGTCTCTTTCTTTTAGACTATCAAGGTGAAGGCTATGATCCCTTTATAAATGTCACTTGTTAAATCCACTTCAATCAGTGTAGATGAAGGGGAGGGGATGGGTTAAATCATTATTTTTAAGCCTTGAGACATGGATTGTGTATGTGTGCCATTCAGAGGGTGAATGGGCAAGACAAAATATTTCGGTGCCTTTGAATGGGGTATGGTAGTAGGTGCCAGGCACACTGGGTTGAGTGTGTCAAGAACTGCAACGGTACTGAGTTTTTCCACACTCGGCAGTTTCCCGTTTGTATCAAGAATGGCCCACCTCCCAAAGGACATCAAGCCAACTTGGCACAACTGCAGTGGTGGAAAAAGTACCCAATTGTTGTACTTGAGTAAAAGTAAAGATACTTTTAATAGAAAATGACTCGGGTGGAAGTCACCCAGTAAAATACTACTTAAAAGTCAAAGTATTTGGATTAAAATATACCTAAGTATCAAAAGTAAGAGTAAAAATAATTTCATATTCCATATATTAAGTAAACCAGATGACATGATTTTCTTGTTTTTAAATGTATGGAGAGCCAGGGGTACACCAACACTCGGACATTATTTACTAACGAAGCATGTGTGTTTAGGCAGCAGGGTGACCAGGGATGTTCTCTTGATAAGTGTGAATTGGACTATTTTCCTGTCCTGCTAAACATTTCAAATGTAATGAGTACTTGTAGGTGTCAGGGAAACTGGTGAGAAAAGTACATTATCTTTAAGGAATATAGTAAAGTAAAAGTAGTCAAATATATGAATAGTAAAGTACAGATACCCAAAACAACTACTTAAGTAAAAAATACTTTAAAGTACTATTGAAATGCTGTTTACAGCTGTGGGAAGCATTGGAGTCAGTATGGGCCAGCATCCCTGTGGAACGCTTTCCACACCTTGTAGAGTCCATGCACTGGTGAATTGAGGCTATTCTGGGGGCAAAAGGGGGTGCAATTCAATATTAGGAAGGTGTTCCTAATGTTTTGTACACAGTGTATGGTTATTCAACTGCAGGTGTTTAACGACCATGCGCTTTTGCAGTTTATTTCACACCTACACTGGCGTTGGAGTAAACACTTGCCCCAGAGGGGGATGGGGGATTGAGGGTGATTCTTGACTATGAAACTGAAATGAGGGGCTCAGAAAACGTGAAATGGGTTTCATCAGACCTCAGGAAAACGGATAATATGGCGTCAGGCATCTTGTATGATTGAAAATGCACTGGTAGCCTTTTTTCGTTTTTGTGCTGATCACGTCCCTTGAAATTCCTCACCCTATCACTCACTTCTCTCCCTCTCACCTTTTCTGTCGCCTTCCATCTTTTAATTTCTCTCACTCGCTCTCTGGTCTGACTCACCTACTCTCTCCTCTGTTGTCCTGCCCTCTCTCTTTCCTCCGCTCTCTATCCCCTCCTTCCCCTTCCTGTCTCTATGCTCTGACTCATCTGCTCCCCTCCCTCCCTATGCTCTGACTCACTCGCTCTGTGATCTATTCTCAGTGCTGGGCTGATGGAGCGGCGAGGTTGTGTAAAATGGAGACGAATGCTGCCCACGTCAGCCAGGCACTGAGAGAATCTATGCAGAGGCCAGACCAGCAAAACTGGATGAGAAACCTCACATGTACCTTTGATTAATGAAGAATTCCAGCTTTTCTGACCTTATTCTTATTAAATAAATACCATGTTAAGAAATCCTTTTTATTTCTTTACAATAATACATGGTATTTGTATTATTATTATTTTTTTAAAGGTCTGTACACTTTCAAAATCCCAGATGTTTTGTAATGCCTTGATACCTACTGTAGATTGGACCCAAAGTCTCTTTTCTTAGCCGTTGTAATTAGCCCACCCCTATTTCTCCACCATTCTGGTGATGATACTGACTGTTGTGTGATGTGGATGTCTGCATTGCATCCTCTGTTGTTCCCTAGTCATCTCTGCCATCATGGTTATTTTATTCTATTGTTCAGGAAGTGAACACATCTCCTTTCTTCTTTCTTTGCCTCTTTTGATTTATTGGGGGGGGGGGGGGGGGGGAGTAAAAATCCTAAAGGAATATATACATTGGTTGGTCCCTCGACATCTACAGTACGTATCAAGGCATTACAAAACATCTGGGATTTTGAAAGTGTACAGATCTTTTTTCTCTCCACTAAATGACCAGATACATAAACAGGGACCCTTTATTCAAGGTAAAACACAACTCGCCCCCTGGTTCCAGTAGGGGTACCAATGGATTTACACTGTTTTTGAGAATGATGAAGTGAACAATGTGATATGTACAAGTACTCAGTGTTTCAAGGTTTAACTCAGGTTTTCAGAAGGTACAACATTGCTTAAGCACAAGGGTCATTAAGGGTCGTTAAATATCCCTTCCAGTGGTATTAGGGGTCATTAAATAACCCTTCCAGTGGGGTTAGGGGTCATTAAATATCCCTTCCATTGGGGTTAGGGGTCATTAAATAGCCCTTCCAGTGGGGTTAGGGGTTATTGGGTGCTGAGAAGTCACTCAGCGTATGCAGGGTCAAACCACTGTACTGGAAGCATTTAACATTTAGCGTTTTGATCAGTTAGTCAATGATCCTAATTGCAACTCTGATTTCATAGTCCTATGGGAGCTACATCCCCCAGGTCTCCCCCTCCCAGTCCCCTGCTCTCTCTTTCTCCTCTTTCCCTGTCCTCTTTCTCTCCCCTCACCCTCTATCGCTCTCTGTCCTCTTTCTCTCCACTCACCCTCTATCGCTCTGTCTGTCCTCTTTCTCTCCCCTCACCCTCTATCGCTCTGTCTGTCCTCTTTCTCTCCCCTCACCCTCTATCGCTCTGTCTGTCCTCTTTCTCTCCCCTCACCCTCTATCGCTCTGTCTGTCCTCTTTCTCTCCCCTCACCCTCTATCGCTCTGTCTGTCCTCTTTCTCTCCCCTCACCCTCTATCGCTCTGTCTGTCCTCTTTCTCTCCCCTCACCCTCTATCGCTCTGCCTGTCCTCTTTCTCTCCCCTCACCCTCTATCGCTCTGTCTGTCCTCTTTCTCTCCCCTCACTCTCTATCGCTCTGTCTGTCCTCTTTCTCTCCCCTCACCCTCTATCGCTCTGTCTGTCCTCTTTCTCTCCCCTCACCCTCTATCGCTCTCTGTCCTCTTTCTCTCTACTCACCCTCTATCGCTCTGTCTGTCCTCTTTCTCTCCCCTCACCCTCTATCGCTCTGTCTGTCCTCTTTCTCTCCCCTCACCCTCTATCGCTCTGTCTGTCCTCTTTCTCTCTACTCACCCTCTATCGCTCTGTCTGTCCTCTTTCTCTCCCCTCACCCTCTGTCGCTCTGTCTGTCCTCTTTCTCTCCCCTCACCCTCCGTCACTCTGTTTGTCCTCTTTCTCTCCCCTCATCAGACCTTTTCACATGAGATCTTTTTCAGAGCGGATTTGATTGGCCTGTGTAAACGTAGACTTAGAGTATTGTGTCAGTCAGGCTTATGGTAAGTGCCCTTCATCCAGCAGACAGCTAGCTGCCTGCGACATGTCCCTGTTCCCTCAGCTCAGGCCTCCAGGGGGAAATGGATTCCCCTACTATAATCAATTTACAGACACAACATGAGAGGATGGAAGGTCGAAGTCATGGAATTGGAATGAGTTGTAGTTATAACTTCTGGTTGCTAGTGCTGATAGGGGTCTGGGAAATTGGAGAGGGAGGACAAAAGAGGAAGAGCATAGACAACCATTTGTTTTCTAGATATGGTAGAACTTTACACAAAATATGCCCATTTTCTAGGGGTTGTTTCATGAACTGTTTTTTTAAACTTTAATATGATGCCATTGAAGATGCAATACAGGAGAGCACATACAATGAGCAAATAGATAAATAACAATGATATATATATATATATATATATATATATATATATTAAAAAAATAGAGAATATGAATCAAATCTTACCATGTGTTACTCAAGTAATCTGGGTGCTCATTTGTTTTGAATGCATAAATGGAGCAAACTACCAGACTAGAATCCAGTCAACTCTATGGACAGACACCCATTACCCATACTCAATGATAATCAAGATGACATTACCCATACTCAATGATAATCAAGATGACATTACCCATACTCAATGATAATCAGGATGATATTACCCATACTCAATGATAATCAAGATGACATTACCCATACTCAATGATAATCAGGATGACATTACCCATACTCAATGATAATCAGGATGACATTACCCATACTCAATGATAATCAGGATGACATTAACCATACTCAATGATAATCAGGATGACATTAACCATACTCAATGATAATCAGGATGACATTACCCATACTCAATGATAATCAGGATGACATTACCCATACTCAATGATAATCAGGATGACATTACCCATACTCAATGATAATCAGGATGACATTACCCATACTCAATGATAATCAGGATGACATTACCCATACTCAATGATAATCAGGATGACATTACCCATACTCAATGATAATCAGGATGACATTACCCATACTCAATGATAATCAGGATGACATTAACCATACTCAATGATAATCAGGATGACATTACCCATACTCAATGATAATCAGGATGACATTACCCATACTCAATGATAATCAGGATGACATTACCCATACACAATGATAATCAGGATGACATTACCCATACTCAATGATACTCAGGATGAGAAGGACATTTGAAGACAAGACGTTTTGGAATGAGGAAAATGACAAACATACCATATTATCTTCCCATCAAAGTGCATTTCCTATTATGTAAAACTGTACAGTATTCATTTTCACATTGTTTACACACATATCATGCTGTAAATTACACTAGTATGGCAGAAAAAAGGATGTGAGCAGGGTAGTCAAATCAAATGTTATCGGTCACGTACACATATTTAGCAGATGTTATTGCGGGTGTAGCGAAATGCTTGTGTTCCTAGCTCCAACAGTGCAGTAGTATCTAAAAATACACACAAATCTAAAAGTAAAAGATTGGAATTAAGATTGGAAATATATAAATATTAGGTTGAGCAATGTTGGAGTGGCATTGACTAAAATACAGTAGAATAGAATACAGTATATACATATGAGATGTGTAAAGCAGTATGTAAACATTATTAAAGTGACCAGTGTTTCATTATTAAAGTGGCCAGTGATTTCAAGTCTATGTATATGGGGCAACAGCCTCTAAGGTGCAGGGTTGAGTAACTGGGTGGAAGCCGGCTAGTGATGGTCATTTAACAGTCTGATGGCCTTGAGATAGAAGCTGTTTTTCAGTCTCTTGGTCCCAGCTTGGATACACCTGTACTGACCTCGCCTTCTGGGTGACAGCGGGGTGAACAGGCCGTGGCTCGGGTGGTTGATGTCCTTGATGATCTTTTTAGCCTTCCTGTGACATCGGGTGCTGTAGGTGTCCTGGAGGACAGGTAGTTTCCCCGGTTGATGTGTTGGGCAGACCGCACCACCCTCTGGAGAGCCCTGTGGTTGTGGGCGGAGCAGTTGCCATACCAGGGATACAGCCCGACAGGATGTCCTCAATTGTGCATCTGTAAAAGTTTGTGAGGATTTTAGGGGCCAAGCCAAATTTCTTCAGCCTCCTGAGGTTGAAGAGGTGGCTGTTGCGCCTTCTTCACAACACTGTCTGTGTGGGTGGACCATTCCAGATTGTCAGTGATGTGTATACCGAGGAACTTGAAGTTTTCCACCTTCGCCACTGCCGTCCCGTTAATATGGATAGGGGCGTGTTTAAATGCTAGCAACAATCTAGCTAGGAATTGGATATCTAATCTCCTAGCAAGGATAGCTATCTAATCTCCTAGCAAGGATAGCTATCTAATCTCTCGTAGAACCGTATAATCTGTCACGAAGTGGTGGGCTGCATGGGACAAAGTTCTGGTCTTTGGGTTTTCATCACTGGTTATTTGGAGCATTAGGATTGGGGCGAAGGCAGTACTTAAAGGACAATTCCACCCAAAAATGATATTTTGGTATTTGTTTCATTCCATTGTTGATATAGTCCAAACATATTTTGCATGTCAGTAATCAAGTTTTCAAGATGTAACTTTTTTAAGATATAACTTTCAAAATGCATCATACCGGCTGTATTTCTATATTTTGAAAGTTATATATCTTGAAAACTTGATTACTGACATAGATATCCCGTCGTGACAACTACTGTTGCTCGAATATGTTGACCAATTTACGCAAGGTTTTAGTTCTGGGTTAACCGAGATTAATATCTATCTAAAGCAAGAATATACCGGTAACTATGGAAATCTAAGGTCGCAGATTTCTATCTTTCATAGTCTACCAGAAAAGATGCCACAGCACCTAGTTTCATGGTAACATAAGGCTGTAGGGAATCACACTGGAGGAGAATAGAGTGCAGCCAATAGTCATATTGTCATATCATATGAATTGGGTAAAGTATCAGTCAAGAAACCTGTATCAGAGCCTAGTCTAAACATCTAAACGATATCCTTGGGACGTGTCAACTCTGACATCACCCAATTGAAGTTGAAATGTAAAACGGTTAAGGTTAGTTAAGGGTTAGGGTTTTGGTTAGGGTAGAGGTTAAGGTTAGGTTTAGGATTGGGACACCCCAAGGACCCCAGATAGCACGAACTATCAATCAATCAAATGTATTTATAAAGCCCTTTTTCTATCAGCCAATGTCACAAAGTGCTGTACAGAAACCCAGCCTAAAACCCCAAACAGCAAGCAATGCATATGCCTATACCTGTACAGGAAGAGATGTAAGTCATGAGGAAGTGTTCAAAGCCAGAGAAAAGGGTGGGTCACTTACATGTGGGGAGGTCTTTTGTTTATTTAATGCTATATAGTAGAAATAGAACAAAATCATCCATTGAATGAACTGAAGTGAGATGACATGGTCTTAACTGGAGGCGTGAAAAGTCAGCCGGCTACACAGGGCTGGAGGGCTCAGGGGAAGAGGAGAGGGAGATGGCTCCAACCACATACTCTGGTCCTCCCTGACCCTGCCCTGTCCTCCACAGCCCAGTGTAGAGCCTGTCCTCCAGGGTCACAGAAAGCTTATCAGACAGGCAAGGGGATGGAGCCTGAGCCTGGGGCTGAGGATGGGGATTTAAGCCTGGGGATTCAGGGTCTTCAATGTGGAGAATAGGGGGATCGATGTGGGGGTCTTTCAGGGACTTAGGGAGAGCCACAGGAGGGTTCTGTGTGGGGACAGAGGAGTAACTCTCTGATAGAGTCAAAGCTTGGCTACTGTTGTTGTTGTAATTGTCTACCCTCGGGTCCATCCCACTGGCCTCAGCCCTCCGTGTGTCAGATGGCAGACCAGTTGTGTCCTGATTGGCTACAGTCTCATTCCCTGTGCCCTGATTGGTTGACTCCTTAACGTCTGTGTTCTCATGCACCGCACCCTCACAGGCCGCACCCTCATTGGTTGCTCCCTCGCTAGCCGCCCCCTCACTGGTCTCCTCGTCGGCTGCGCTGGCGATACGAGACAGCGTGCTGTGATAGCGTGTGTCTAGAGGGTATCCCGCACTGTCGCCTCTCCGTAAGGGTCTGAAACTCTGCCTCTCCAGAGAGGGCGAGTAGCGCCCCCCAGCACCAGACCCCGGGTCGCTGTACTGCTTGTGGCGCTGCCACTGCTTGCGAAGGTGGATGCGCGAGCGGTGCCGGGAGCGCAGTGGCGACTCCTGCTGGTCGAAGCGGGGATCGTGACGCAGGAACTCGTTGAACAGTGCGTCCGTCTTCTCGTCTATGCTGTAGTCACGCCGACGGAGGCGTACGGGCCGTGGCGAGGGAATGGGTTGGGGTTGGGGCGGTTGTTGCAGTTGTAGAGATTTTAGTGGTGATACTGATTGGGACGGTTCTTTGAGAATAAGCGTCTTTCCTCCATTAGTAGACCTTGGGGACCTCTTCAAAGGTTTCTCTTCCACCTCCGTACTCTTTCCCATCTCATCCTCCAACTCCTCCTGGAACACCTTGGCCTCGAAGCTCTCACACACGGTGCCCTTCCTCCCAGAGCTGGTGAAGAACAGCCTTCTCTCCGACGCCGTCTTCCCTCGAGGGCCTACAGGGGCCCCGAACAGCCTCAGCTCCTCAGGGGCCCTTATCGGAGCCTCAATGGACGTGTACCCACTGTCCATCTGCAGGAGCTTCCGGCTGCACACCTCCCCTTCACCTCCTCCTCCTACCCCGGTTCCCCCTTCTCCTCCTCCTCCCTCACTATCTCTCCTTTGGACCCCCCTGTGACCAATCTTTCTTCCAGTGTCCCTGTATTCCCCCTCTGTCTCCCTCTGTCCTCTGTCTCCCCCCTCCCTTCCCGTGTCCCCATACTCCCATTCTTCCTCCAGTTCGTCGCCAAGGTCCTGGGAGAGGCAGGCAGCAAAGCCGGACCGAGCTGCAGCGCCTCCTAGTGAACACACGCTGTCGGCGTCGCTGCGTATGGACTCCCTGTCCGTGCTGCTCTGGTCCGAAGAGGCATACTGCTCCAGAGAAGCTCGCAGGCTCCAGATGTCTCTGTACAGGGAAGGCTGGGTCTCAGAGCTCTCCTGTCGACTGATACACACCCCAGACCCAGACCTTGATCGAGGCCCTGGATCTTCCCATAACCCTGGCCCTGCTCCAGCACTTAGCACCCCTTCTAACCCTGATCCAGAATCTGCCTTTATCCTCACCCCTGATGCCCCTAGCCCTGCCTCAATTTCTAATTCTGCCCCTGTTATTGCCCCCACCTCTAACGTTGACTCAAACCTGTCTTCTGTCTCGACCTCTCTTTCTGTTCCCAGAACAGCCCCTACCCCTGTCTTGGCTCTTAACCCCATCCCTGCTTCTGTATTTGTAGTGGCCCCCAACCCATCCACAGTCCTTGCCCTTATCCTTGCCTCAGCTCCTAGCTCTGCCTGGAAACTTTCTCCTCCCTCTTGGGCTTCGTCTGCACACAGACCTTCCATTATCTCTGATCCCATACCCACCCTTTGTTCTGTCCCTAAAATATCTGTCTCTTCCTCTTCATCTTCGTCTGACTCTTCTCCTGGCCCAACCCATTCATTCACCTCCTCTCTTGCTTCTTTTCTTGTCCCTGTCCCAGCTTCTCTCCATAACCCTGTCCCTGTCCCTGTCCCTGTCCCCGTCCCCGTCCCCGTCCCCGTTCCCGTCCCCGTCCCCGTCCCTGTCCCCGTCCCCGTCCCTGTCCCTGTCCCTGTCCCTGTTCCCGTCGCTTCCTCCCCAGGCTCTTGCCCTCTCTCTTGGGTCTCAGGGGGCTCTGGTGGTGGGTGAGTTGCGTTTCTCTCTGTCCTGCTGCTGCTGGCAGCCTCTACCACCGCCTCCACCTCTAACCTGCAGAGAGACAGAGAGACATCAGGTAGATTCACCATCAAACAACACCCACGTGTTTAATTTCTCACCCACCTCTCTTATCTGTCTTAACACACTGCACTTAGTTACGGAATGTATCATTTATTCAGATTCAATGGGTACCCCTATGACCGATATGAGTATAATACTGTGTGTTAGAAGTAAGAGTCTGTGAATGGTACCTGCTGAGACAGGGTGAGGGTGGGCAGGTGGGGGGCGATAGCGACCCTGCAGAGAGATGCTGGAGGCCGCTGCTCTGGCTGTGTGCGGAGGGGAGGGGCTGGATGATGTCACGGCGGAGAGGGGGAGAAGGGGGTGAGTCCTCTTCAGTTGGGTCTGTGTTATCACTGGCTGCTCTCTGTCTCTGGAACGGACGTCTCTTAGGAGAGCCTGGGGGAAACACACACACACACACACACAGTGTTCTCCTCTCCTCTGTCTTCATATCGATTCCAATGCAGTTTAGGACTCGATTCAATCAGTAGTGCAGAAAATCTGCGTTATGGTGCCACTGACATTGTTTCCGCATTCACGGAGACGGCATTCACGGTAAACGCTGCATACACTGCATTCGGAAAGTATTCAGACCCCTTGACTTTTTCCACATTTTGTTACGTTACAGCCTTATTCTAAAATCGATTAAATAAAAAAAAAAATTCTCATCAATCTACACACAATACCCCATAGTGACAAAGCAAAAACAGGTTTTAAGAAATACTTTATTTACATAAGTATTCAAACCCTTTGCTATGACACTCAAAATTGAGCTCATGTGCATCCTGTTTCCATTGATCATCCTTGAGATGTTTCTACAACTTGACTGAAGACAGAGTCCACCTGTGGTAAATTCAATTGATTGGACATGATTTGGAAAGGCACACACCTGTCAATATAAGGTCCCACAGTTGACAGTGCATGTCTGAGCAAAAACCAAGCCATGAGGTCGAAGGAATTGACCGTAGAGCTCTGAGACAGGATTGTGTCGAGGCACGAATCTGAGGAAGGGTACAAAAACATTTCTGCAGCATTGAAGGTCCCCAAGAACACAGTGGCCTCCATCATTCTTAAATGGAAGAAGTTTGGAACCACCAAGACTTATCCTAGAGCTGCCCGCCCGGCCAAACTGAGCAGTCGGGGGAGAAGAGCCTTTGGTCAGGGAGGTGACCAAGAACCTGATGGTCACTCTGACAGAGCTCCAGAGTTCCTCTGTGGAGATGGGAGAACCTTCCAGAAGGCAACCATCTCTGCACTCAGCACTCCACCAATCAGGCCTTTATGGTAAACAAGTTAATACATTTTAGAATAAGGCTGTAACGTTACAAAATGTGGAAAAAGGCAAGGGGTCTGAATACTTTTCAAATGCACCGTATGTTGGCTCAATTGGAAATTACCTTTAAGTTGCGAAAAAGTTTAACTTAATAAAATCAGACGTATGCCTCTAGCCTAGCAACATGACCTCTCACCTTTGGTGTCTAGACTGGCGGCGCGATGGCTGCTGTCAAACTTCCACTTCCTGAAGTAAGGCCCGGCCCCCTCCAAGCTGGCATGCCGTCTCAGTTTGCAGAAGAAGTGCAGAACGGAACCCCGGTGGACAGGGGCCGGAGACGTTCCCCTCACTCCTCTCGTCCCTGTAATCTCCCCCTCTCCTTCTGTCCTAACCCATGGTCCGTCCCCTACGGCCTCCGCCTGTCAAAGCAGATAGAGTATAAGTAGAGATCGGTAGATAACGTAGATATAGAGATAATGTACATATAGAGAGGGTCAAGGAAAGGGTTTTAAGGACAGCCAAGTGGGGGCTTGAACCCCTGTCACCAAGGGGCATGCAGGGTTCCGAAATAGAGAGTGATACCTCATCAGAGTCTGTAGTGGTGTGTGCATAAAGTAATGTATAATACTCACGGTTCTGGAGCGGGGGGTTGGGGGGCACAGGATTGGTGGACTGTCGCTGAGTCTGGAGTCCAGTAGGATGTAGTGGTGGATGTCGCCAGGGAGGGCACTACCAGAGCTCTGGCCCAACCAGGCGGGCCCAGCCCTCTCAGAAGACTACACAACACACGAGGTTCAGTTAGGATGATCAGGGAAAAGCAATCGCAAGGTTGTATAGTAGGTTGAGTACAGAGGATCCTGGTGGGAGGAGCTATAGGAGACGGGCTCATTGTCATGGTTGGAATGGAATCAATGGAACCGTATCAAACACATCAAACATATTGACTTTGTTCTATCGATTCCCTTCTAGCCATTACAATAAGTCTTCCTATAGATCCTCCAACCATCCTACCAACCACCTCTGGTTGAGTAATTGAGTCAGCTAGATTGTTATCTACCTTCCCTGACACCTGAAGTTCTAATGCCCTTAACCAATAAATGCTATGTTTTTTTTACCATGGAAAAGTAATCATGCTAAATGTAAAATGTGGATGTTTACCTGGTAGAGGGGGTACAGTGGGGGTTTGGGAGTGCGCGGTTCGTTGACGTTGAGGCTGCTGCTCTCTGTAGATTCACACTCCATGATGGTGAGTATCTTCAGGGTAGAGGGAGGGGGGGCCAGGGGGAGGTGGGTCAGACGGGCCTTCTTCAGATGATGGAAGTCCCCTTCTGTGAGGGTGTATCTGAGTAGGAGGAGAGGAAGGAAATGGTATCTAAATTGAATTCAGTCCCAAGTTTCCATTGAGATAAAGAGATTGTTTTCCAAGGAAGCCCTTCCTTCAAAAGACTTAACATTGTATGGAGACGACTCTCCACTTCCACCACCAATCTGTACTTGTGTTGCAACATCAACCTGAGTGATACACAGCAGCCATTTTGTAAATAACATTGTCCTGTACCTGCGTCCTTTGTCCTGAGTCTTGCTCTCCTTTTCGTAAAGAGCTGACTCATTGAAGGAGACACGGCGGCCAGTAGAGCAGGTGGACATGAACCTGTCTGTCTCTTCATCATGGCAGCTAGACGGTGAGAGAGCATCTGATTCATCTAGCCTTATAGTGATGTCTGGAGAGAGGGGAGGAGAGGAGAGGAGAGGAGAGGGTAGGCAACGTGAGAGGAGAGGAGGGGAGGAGAGGTGATGTGAGAGGGGGAGGAGAGGTGATGTGAGAGGGAGCGGAGAGGAGATGTAAGAAGAGGAGAGGAAAGGAGAGGAGACGAGACAAGAGGAGAGAAAAAATGTAAGGAGAAGGTGTCAGTTTCTATGGTTTTAATAAAAACATTCTGTGTCTAAACGGAAGTAGAATGTACATCCTCCTTACCTTGTGTGGGCTGTGAATCCTCCACATAGGTGGTATTAGTCTTCTCTGGATCATCACTGGCCCTGCATACAGAGGACAGAAAAAGAGGGAGAAAAGAGGGAGAAAAGAGGGAGAAAGGAGGGAAAAAAGAGGGAGAAAGGAGGGAGAAAAGAGGGAGAAAAGAGGGAGAAAGGGAGTGTTATTGGTACTGTCTCTTTGCCCTTTGTGGTCAAAAATAGAACTGTCTCCAGGCATCAAAGATTTAATGCTCATTTTGATTTCACTCTGAGCAGTAATCCATTTCTATCCTAATCACTTCAACACTGTGTCTCCTAATCTCTCTGTGCCGACGTGCCACAGTTTTGTTAATACATAATACACTTAGGGTTAGTCAGAGTTAGAGCCAGGGACATGACCTATAATGCTGTAAGTTGGGTTACTGTAGAGGTGAGAAGTGTGTGGTACCTGGAGTAACGGCGGCTGCCCACAGAGCAGCGGTGACAGAACAGCAACAGCACGGAGAGAAGGATCAGTGAACCTCCAGCGAACACACACAGCAGGACCAGCAGGATCACATAGTTCTCAACCCGTCCTACCGACACTGGCACCTCCTGTATAGAGGGAAGGACCATAAGGGTCAGAGGCCTAGTACCTTACCCTAGACACAACCACTTTCAACCAATGGCAGTCTGTAAAAGTTTCCCAAATAGATCTTTGGTTAAGGGAACTTCTATCTGGAGAAACGGGGTGTGACTCTTCAGGTTTAATTTAGCCTAGCAGCTTACCCTCGTGGCTAACACTTTCAGTGTACACAGATCTGAAATGACTGGATAGGTGACAGAAATATGATAGAAAATCTATTGTATTTCATACTTTGCATCCCATTAAAGGGTTTTGCCTTGCATTATGGTTGTGCATCATAATGTATTGTACTGTCAATCAATGATTGAATAGATAGCCTGCAGTACAGTATTCTTTTGAAATGCATTACGTTTTCACACCATGTTTGTGTGACTGCGTGTGTGATTCTACTGTGCCGAGCCAACATCTCAGCTACATGACTAGTGCGGCTGGAAAAATGTCATTTTCCTTGTGAAGTCAGAAGAAATATTTTTGTCCCATTACTGTGTCAGCTCAGCAGTGTAATATTTAATAAGGATTTATTAATACAGAAATATGTAAGCCACACATACACACATACAGTAATGTTGCACAACTGCTCTTCTCTGTACTTTGTGATTAACGTGCTCTGTCTTCCCTAAGTGATCCTCAGGATTAGAATCGAAACGTCAATGAGACCTTTAATTCAATTTCCCTGCTCATCTGACTGAGGGGAAAATGAGGACTCTGCATGCTAAAAATGGAAATGGGTGGAGAAAAGGAGGGAAGATGTAAAGGAGAGGGGGAGAGGAGGAGAGAGGGAGAGAGGGGGAGAGGAGGAGAGACGGGGAGAGGGGAGATGGAGAGAGAGAAGAGGAGAGAAGAGGGGGAGAGAGGGGAGAGACGGAGGAGAGAGGGAGAGAGGGGGAGAGGAGGAGAGGGAGAGAGGGGGAGAGGAGGAGAGAGGGAGAGTAGGAGAGAGGGAGAGAGGGGGAGAGGAGGAGAGGGGGGAGAGACGGAGAGAGGAGGAGATGGAGAGAGGAGGAAAGGAGGAGAGAGGGAGAGAGGGGGAGAGGAGGAGAGACGGGGAGAGGGGGAGATGGAGAGAGAGAAGAGGAGAGAGGAGGGGGAGAGAGGGGAGAGACGGAGGAGAGAGGGAGAGAGGGGAGAGACGGGGGAGAGGAGGAGATTGAGAGAGGAGGAAAGGAGGAGAGAGGGAGAGAGGGGAGAGACGGGGGAGAGGGGGAGAGGGGGAGATGGAGAGAGAGAGAAGAGGAGAGAGGAGGGGCGACAGGGCGGCATCATCAGGAGGAGACAGTCAGACCGTGGTAAGCGGTGAGAACCAGACTTTTCTGCTGATGTTGTATTATGGACTGATTCTGATAATGGAGGGCCATTAAAAGCCAATGACAAAGCAGTTCTATATTGAATTTCATTTAACACACCCCTCTACTCTAATTACACTATGATTAAGACAGAGAGGACAGTAAGGGATTGGCTGTGATATCAAATGTGCTATGAGTCATGCTAAGATTGGTGATTGAGTGAAAGACCGAACACTCCATACTATGGATGGGGAAGCCCTCTAGATCACAAGAGTACAGTGATTCATAACCTTGACTGAGGGAACAACAAGGTCAACCTAGAAATTCCACACAGTATTACTGTTCCACACAGTATTACTGTATACTGAGTTAATAACTAATGCACCCCTGAGAGAGAGAAGGGGGGGATAGAATGAGAGAGAGAGAGAAGGGGGGGATGGAATGAGAGAGAGAGCGAGATGGAGAGAGTGATACAGAAGATTGAGAGACAGACAAAGAAAGAATGTAGAGATAGGGGAATGATCTGAGTCTGCAACTCTACATTTTCCACAGAGGAGAATGGAACCCTCAGAATTAGCTTCTGGGGAAAGTTCCAGAACACCACCCATCAATCAAACATTGTCAACCTGTTAACTCCAATCACACACACAATCCAGCAACTGAGAGAATATTCTACGAGGAATGACTGGGAGGGAGAGGTGGCCATGGTTTCCAATTGAATGCCCTTCTGAGAATGAAAACAGCTGGCGTCAGGTTAGCTGCTAGCATAACCAGGCCTCGGATCAAAGCATCGCTAGATTCGCTAATGAAACGAAAATAATTGTGTGCCTATTGTTTGACCTTAGAAAGCGTGAACACATTTAAATAAGTGATCATCAGCATATTCATTTTTACTCTGCCTTCATCCTCTTTCTGTTACTGGACTACAGAAGTGTATTAGTGAATAACATATCACACAGGGTTCATCCATTAGTATATAGGTTCAGCAGGAGGGGGACTCATGTAAAGACTGTGTGTAAGTCTAGACAGTGAGGTGGGGATGGAGTACAGTGTGTTATGGCGTAGTAACAGGGAAAGGGGGGTACCTAGTCAGTTGCACAACTGAAATGTCTCTTCTGCATTTGACCCAACCCCTCTGAATCAGATAGGTGCTTGGGGCTACCTTAATTCGGATTCATTGGCGCTCGGGATCTGTTGTTGGGAGTTAACTGCCTTGTTCAGGGGCAGAATGTGCTCGGCTCCTTCAGGGAAAGCCTCACAGGCAGCACAATTACCTGATGGGTCTCAGTTATCATTACAGGAAACATCACACACACACACACACACACACACACAACTTCTCCACTGCCAGAGTGACTGTAGTGTAATAATGCAATCTGCTGTTTTTACAAACTCAGCTCAACAGTAAGAACAACACAATCAATCAGTGGGAGCAGCTAAATCCCTGGCCGCCTACCTGCAGACCATATCACTAACCCACTGAAACCCTGGCAGGCTACCTGCAGACCATATCACTAACCCACTGAAACCCTGGCCGGCTACCTGCAGACCATATCATTAACCCACTGAAAC